>NW_021604636.1:71789-93981 GCF_004785775.1 Grammomys surdaster | reverse complement strand
GGGAGAGGGAGAGGGAGAGGGAGAGATATGCTGTTGATGTGGTATCAGTAACATGTGTACCCTGATTGTATAGTTAACTGTTTCCTTAGTCTTCATATTGTAAAGAATGATGTTACTGTCCTGTGGCTGTTGGGGACATGCAGACACATCCACGGTTTTCCTCAACTGGTGATCAAGGTTTGCAAACTTTCACATTCTGGAGATGAACATAGTTAAAAAAGGAAGACCATGTAGCGTGCTCAATACAGGCAGAACAAGGGTCCTGTCCCGGTCAGGATATCATTATTATCGGGGATCTTTAACTGACTTAACCTGTAACTATCCTTTGACCTGTTGAGAAAATGTGAAACAGTATTTGCACAAACCCAAATGTTTTGGGTTCATAGTTAATGTAGAGCCTTGGCTACTTTACTATGTCAATTGTGTCCTAGAAACTATGGGTTCTGATTGTAGGTTGATGTTCTCAAACAGACGCAAACAAGCAAACAAGGCTGCCATGCAGTTTTCATTCTTTGCTGTTTTCAAAGTCCATACTCATAAGCCTTTGGCCTGTGATTTTTTTGTTTCTGCCCTGTCTGGCAGACCACTGACATGATGACAAATGGCTGGCAGGGTTATGGTTTCTGTAAGTACAGGGGCAGGAGGCTGCCGGAAAAAGGATGAGCGAATTATTTAGTTGGCTTTTAAATTAAAATGCCATTTTTGCACTTTGTCAAAATGATCGTTTTTTTAAATATGTGGAAAGAAAACACAAGTAACCAAATCAGCTCAACATACACCGAATGAAATTAATACCTTATATTGATAAGATAGACTTTTGAATATATTTATTAGATTAATATATGCATGCATTCTTTAATACACATGTACACAGTGGCGTACACATGGAATGTCTAACGTATGTTTAAGACACTGAAGTAAACCACAGACTCCATTTCATGGAACTTATAGTGTAGATGAAAGTTGACAATAAGCCAACCAATATAATGTACACTCTATGTTTGCTGTTGCCAATCACTCGGGAAAATGATAATGTAATGTTTAAGAGTGGAAAGGGACAAGTAGTGCTGAATTTGTGGCTCCACACTTGACTCACGTGCTGCTGTGTACTGTGAAATAGGAAGGATTGTGAAGTAATACTGATTTCCAGGATATTCTGTAGCCTACTGATTTATACTGTCAAACGACTGACTATATTGCACAACGTCTTATGGCTACAGGCCTATGATCATTGGTTTCTCAAGATAAATTCATTTTGAGAAAGGGCTGCAAAAATCAAAGCTAATCGGAATTTGGCAGAGACATTATGTAAAAAGAAAGCTGCTGAGGTTTCTTCCCAGAATTTAAATGGACAAAAGTTCTTACCTAAAATAGTCTAAGCCAAATTCAGTGCAATAATAAATAAAGTTAGCTACAAAAATCCAATTGGCTTATCCTAATGTTGCAGGACCCCATAGTTACTATTACTTGACAA
This sequence comes from Grammomys surdaster, assembly GCF_004785775.1. NCBI lineage: Eukaryota > Metazoa > Chordata > Mammalia > Rodentia > Muridae > Grammomys > Grammomys surdaster. The sequence continues at coordinate 92,507 of NW_021604636.1, read as the reverse complement.
AATCTAACAAATGAGTTTTTCTCTAAATAAATAAGTAGAGAAAGTGAATTTTTACCTTTTTTTAATTTTTCATTTTTCATTTTTTTGCCATTAAGGAAAACCTAAAACAGCTAGCTAAAGAAATGGATTTCTCGGATCTGACAAAATTTATGATACTGTTCTTAGTTGTAAGTTGCTTTAAACTAGTCTCAGGTGTTTGGCTTTTCTAATAGTGTCAGCTATGTGTTATATCTCATGGAGTGGGCCTTATATCCAATCCAAACGTGTTTGGTTTCTCCATAATATTTGTGCCACCATTTTCCCAGTGGATATATTTTGCAGACAGGCCACTTTTGAAGCTGAGTGAGACTGAGGATTGCTTTTTAACTCTGGTAGTATGTACAGTCCTTTCTATTACTGAGTCAGCTAGTCAGTAGCAATGAGCCTTCTAATTGAGTAGCAGCTTGATTTCTCCATGTTTAATGATTTAAGTATGTAGTCTCTTCAGCAATAGGTCTTACCTTCCGATTGTTAAGGTTAGCCAGTAGCATTGGCAATAGACTGCAGGGTTTGGGTGGGGTTTCAGTGGGATTCCTTTGACCAAACAGTCAAAGAGATAACCCATTACTGATATATGGTTTTATTTAGTAGTTTGTGTTGTCTAGTTGGGACATTGTCTATCTAACTGTATGGTAATTACATTTAAATGCTATCAATATATATGTATATATTTTATGAAGCCTCTACAGTAGTAGGTTTCCATATGGCTTTTCAATGGCCCTTACTCCATTTTTATCCTGCTTTTCTTCCAACCCCACAATAATTTAAACTTCTTATTCTAGTTTCCTTTTTATTTCTCCGTAACACTATACTTTATTACTCCTTATTTGGGATGTTCTCTTCTACTCCCTGGTCCCTGAAAACATAAAACCAAAACAGCAATGACAATAACCACAAACCAATCACCGAACAAACAGACATTGAGGCTTTTAGTCGTTTGTTTATTTTCAAAAAAAACCCTGAATACTTAAAGAGTAAGACAAGGGTAGCATTATATATCCTTGTATTAACATTGTACCTGAGACCCTACCAGCTACTAAAATAAAAAAAGGAATAAATGAAAAAGAATTAGAAGAAAAGACAATTTTGTTGTGTATAAATTGTCTATAACAAAGTTTTTGAAGTCAGCATTAACAGATGAGTAAGCATGATGCTATGGTGGATTGTTTGAAATGATGGCCACCATCCATACAAAGACACTTGAGAATTTTCTGTTGTTGTATTGGTTGAATTTTGATTCCACACTACCTGTTAGACTAGTTTTGTAATGTAGTCTTATTCAGAAGTGGAGTCTTTATAGACAAAATAATTACAACTATGCCATAAGTGTGATCCCATAAGACAAGCATGCTTGTCAGGTGTGAAGTTATAAATTAACACAGGCACATACACACACATGCACAAATACATATTCATTCATGTACGCATGCACACACATCTATACATGCATAAACATGTATAATCATATACATATGAACACCCACATGCATATTCACATGCACAGAAGCATACAATCACACAAATATTCACACAGCATACATATATTCACACATGTATACATATGGACAGACACATATCATATAGAAATACATAAACACATATACACATATGAACACACGATGCACACATATACACACACATGCATGCACACATATATACACAAATACATGCACACATATATACAAACAGGCACATACATATATACTTAATACATGTATACACACATACATACACTCTCATATATGCATACACATATACATGTACTCATGCATATATGTCTACACACATCCATGCACACACATAAACACACATGCTCACACATACACATAGATCCATATATATACATATAAACTTGCACACAAGTATACGTGCAATCACATATACACATAGACATTCATGCACACATGCATATATATGCCAACAGAAGCCAAACATACAAATGTATACAGACACAAAACACACAAATAAATGTGAACACACACACATACACATGCACATATAAACATTCTTACAATACACAAAAATACATGGACACACTCATATACACATACACACATACATACAAATATATTCATACTTGCACATATATACTCATGCACACACATGCATATATTTGCACACCTATACATATACTCACACTCACAAATGAACACATACACATTCACACACATACATATACATTAATGCATACATATATACACATTCATACACACATGATCATGCAGGCAGTCAGGCAGCCACATACCTGCATACATATACATACACACCTACTGACAAACAAAGACACACACAGATACACACACACCAGATAGGAGAACACATCATAAGATATTTCCTGCATCTCCAAGCATAGGAAAGCATGGGCACTCAGAAAAGTACAAGAGTCTAGGAAAGATGAGAAAGACTGAATGACAGTTCTCACTGGGTCTACTGCCCTGTTTATGCCTCATGAAATTGTGCTGATTTGTTGTTAAGCCACATAGTATGAGGGTTTTGCAGAGTTAGAAAGCTATGCAGTTTCTGTCAACATTATTTAATCACAACTAAAATGTTCAGAAACAATCCAGCTGCCCATCAATAATAACTTAAGATTTTGTAAGCTGTTCTATGTGTGCACACTGGCATGTGTGTATTTGTGAATTACAAAAGAAATAAAAATGAACAAATTGCTACTGCAGTAGATAGATATGTTTAAAAAGAGAAATATTATTGTTTAATATTTAAAAATAATTCATCTAGCCATTAGGAATCAGGAAATGACTGGGAGAAAAAGAGACGATAGGTCTTTTGTGACTCCATGCTTCTTATGCTAGGCTTGAAACGTTCATTCTAATCTGAGAGAACACTTGAAGCCAGAGATATATCATACCTAACTAATTATTTCTGAAATTGCATATTATAAGTACATAACATTTTAGAATCTGGAGACAGTCTATAAAAATATAAAGTCTTCAATATCTTCCTTTCATGTCTAAGCTGAAATCATTGGGTTTTCCATACTTATTTATGGTTCAGCTTCTCATTTGTGATATAAGAATAGCCAATTTACATGATATATAAAGGTAGATAAAGCATTCAGAATATTTTGATATAGATTTAGTGTCCATTTATATAACATAGTAACATGTAAAAACAGATACAATTTCATTTATGATTTCTAAATACTAAGGTTAAGTGTGAAAGTGATTTTCCCATTTGTATTGTACATACATATTAGTAAGCAAACGAGTGGAAACAATAGCACTAGTTTTTTGCAAATTATAGTGTATTTTTTATAAAATGCTTGCTATGTCATTAAGATAGTTCAAAATATGTTATCTAACTAAAATTTATTATTTTGAAGTAGTATTAAAAGATAGCACCTTTTAGGTAAGAAGTTGAGGGACAATGAAGATATACTACTATCATGAGAAACAACCGCCAGACTTAGAAAAATAAAAGTATATTGCAGTTTCATTTTATTTATATTTTTTGATATTACCACACAATTTAATGTGAGGTCATTAAAATTCACATAAAATTCACAGAAGGTAAGACAAATCTGTTATCTTTTTTTTTTCTTGTGTGTCACATCACTTTGCATTCTTTCTTTTTTTTAGTAAATATTTTCTTTATTTACATTTCAAATGGTATTTCCTTTCCAGGTCTCCCCTCCAGAACACCTCATCCCCTCCCCCTGCCTCTATAAGGGTGCTGCCTCACCCACCCACCCACTCCTGCCTTTCTGTCCTGGCATTACCCTTCAATGGGGCATCTAACCCCCACAGCAGCAAGGAACATCTACTCCTCCCACTGATGTTCAACAAGGCCATCTTCTGCCACATTCACAACCAGAGCCATGAGTCCCTCCATGTGTACTCTAGTTGGTGGTTCATTCCCTGGGAGCTCCAGGGGGTCTGGCCAGTTGACACTTTTGCTCCCCCTATGGGGCTGCAAACCCCCTCAACTCCTTTAGTCCCTTCTCCAACTCCTCCATCTGGGACCCCGCACTCAGTCCAATGGTTGACTATGAGCTTCTGCATCTCTATTTGTCAAATTCTGCAGAGCCTTTTAGAAGACAGCCATATCAGGCTCCTGTTAAGCATTCCCAGCATCCACAATAGCATCAGGATTTGGTGACTGTATATGGGGTGGATCCCCAGGTCGAGCAGTCTCTGACCAACTTTCCTTCAGTCTCTGCTCCAAAATTTTTCATATTTCCTCTGGTGAGTATTTTGTTCCCCCCTCTAAGAAGCACTGAAGCACCCACACTTTGACCTTCCTTCTTCTTGAGCTTCATGTGGTCTGTGAATTGAATCTTGGATATTCCAAGCATTTGGGCTAATATCCACTTATCAGTGAGTGCATACCATGTGTGTTCATTTGTGGCCAGGTTACCTCAGTCAGGATGACATCTTCTTCCTTCAATTTGCCTGCAGATTTCATGAAGTCATTGTTTTTAATAGCTGAGTAGCATTTTATTGTCTAAATGTACCACATTTTCGGTATCCATTCCTCTGTTGATGGACATCAGGGCTGTTTCCAGGTTCTGGCTATTATAAATAAGGCTGCTATGAACATAGTGGAGCATGTGTCCTTATTACATGTTGGAGGATCTTCTGGGTATATGTCCAGGAGTGGTATAGCTGGGTCTTCAGGTAATTCTATGTCCAATTTTCTAAGGAACCACCAGATTGATTTCCAGAGTGGTTGTACTAGCTTGCAATCTCACTAGCAATGGAAGAGTGTTACTCTTCCTCCACATCCTTGCCAGCATCTGGTGTCACATGAGTTTTTGAACTTAGCCATTCTTACTGGTGTGAGGTGGAATCAGGAGGTTGTTTAGATTTGCATTTCTCTGATGACTAAGGATGTTAAACATTTCTTTAGGTGCTTCTCAGCCATTCGAATTTCATCAGTTGAGAATTCTGTTTAGCTCTGTTCCCCATTTTTTTAATAGAGTTATTTGGTTTTCTGGAGCCTATCTTCTTGAGTTCTTTGTATATATTGGATATTAACCCTCTATTGAATGTAGGATTGGTAAAGATCTTTTCCCAATCTGTCAGTTGCTGTTTTATCCTCTTGACAGTGTTCTTTGCCTTACAGAAGCTTTGCAATTTTATGAGGTCCCATTTGTCAATTCTTGATCTTAGAGCAGAAGCCATTGATGTTCTGTTAAGGAAAATTTCCCCTATCTCCGTGTGTTAGGGGCTCTTCTCCACTTAGATTCAGTGTACCTGGTTTTCTGTGGAGGTCCTTGATCCACTTGGACTTGAGCTTTGTATAAGGAGATAAGAAAAGATCAAATGACATTCTTTTTCATGCTGACCTCCAGTTGAAACAGCACTGTTTGTTGAAAATATTGTCTTTTTTCCACTGGATGGTTTTAGCACCTTTGTCAAAGATTTAGTGACCATAGGTGTGTGGCTTCATTTCTGAGTCTTCAATTCTATTCCATTGATCTACCTTCCTATCTCTGTACCAATACCATGAAGTTTTAACACTATTGCTCTGTAATATAGCTTGAGGTTAGGGATGGTGATTCCCCCAGCAATTCTTTTATTGATGAGAATAGTTTTTGCTATCCTGGTTTTTTTTGTTATTCTAAATGAATTTGCGAATTGCTCTAACTCTTTGAAGAATTGAGTTGGATTTTGATGGGGATTATTGCATTGAATCTGTAGATTGCTTTCAGCAAGATGGCCATTTTTTACTATATTATTCCTGCCAATCAATGAGCATGGGAGATCTTTCCATCTTCTGAGATCTTCTTCAGTTTCTTTCTTCAGATACTTTAAGTGCTTGTCATACACATCTTTCACTTATTTGGTTAGATTCACACCAAGGTATTTTATATTATTTTTGACTATTGTGAAGGGTGTCATTTCCTTATCCTTTAACAAGGATAATAGATTTTAAGGTTTTTTTTAATATTGATGTCTAAATTGTAGTCGAAGAATACCAGAGTGCCTGAAACCAATTTTTCCTGGTTGAGAATGGCACCACTCCATAATCTTCACATCCCATCCTTGACCTACTATACAGAAACATGAGCTGTCCACTGTGTGTTGAAGACTTTTCTTTTTTATTATTTGTTTTATATATACATTTCAAGCTTTAGTTTTTTATTTGATAATGCCATCCCCTTTCCATATTGCCCCTCCCTAGAACCCCTTATCCCATCCCCCTCCTCCTTTATGCTTTTATTCCATTTTAATTACATGCATGTATTAAGGTCTAGGTTGAGGATCTAGCAATACAATAGATGCAAATAATCAAGGAACAAGCAAGACAATAAGCACAAATACTCAAAGAATAAGCAAGGCATTAAACAAAATTCTGTGATCACTCCCCTGATCACTGTTTCTAAGGGCTTATCAGTATGACCAAAATATCTGAGCCAACTTCCCCATCCTAGCCCAAAGTCATTTTCATGTCTGAAACCTATTTCCTTGTTCTAGCCTAAAATTTAGATTCTTGTCTGAAATTACTTCTTTGTTCTAGCCTAATGTCAGATTCCTGCCTGAAGCCTACTTCCTAGTCCTTGGCCAGTGTCATATTCCTACCAAATAGCCCATTTTCTTGTCCTTGGCCCATGTTAGATTCTTGTCAAGCAGCCCCAAAGGCTCTCTGCCTCTCCCCCTTTTTTATTTCATTAACAAGACTGAGCATGTCTTAGGTTGTCTGACAAGAATGCCTTCCTTACCTTTCATGGGATATACATTATCAAAAGCAATGAACTTCTGTCTTAGGTTGGTAAGGCTCTGTGCAGAATTTACTTATCCTTGGCTTGCCAGCCTGTTAACTTAATGACTCTGTCTGAGTGTTCATTTTCAGGTTCAAGCCATGTACTTTGGCTGTCAACATGCTGATGCTGTTAAAGACAAGCTTTAACATCATGGGCAGGAATAAAAGTATTTTCAGGACAAAAATGGCTACCATGATCAAACTATGTATGCCATTCTTGAAACTTGACCAAAAATAGAAATACTGACCTCAGGTCATAGATAATTTAACCAGCAGTATCTACTGCATCAATGCTAAGTCAAGCAGCATTCTTGAAATTCATAAGCTCACTATGTAAAGTTAAAATATCCAGAGAGGTGTTAGAATTATAACAAATACACCGCAAATGTCTTTAAACCTTTGCTTAATTATAATGACTACCACTGTAAATTTTAGAACTAACTTGAATCCAATGGTATTTGACATGACATTCGAGATGTCTCCTTCCCCTTAAATTCTTTACCTCCTTCCAATAATTTGAATAGGATAACAAGCGTCAATCCGTTCTTCCAAATGCCTATCTAAATCCTCTTGTATATTTAACACATTAGTAACATTTTTTGCTAAATGATTAACAAACTAGCTGTTCTAACTTTTTGTGTCAAAGCAATTGCAGAAGCAGTAGCACTAGCAATTAATGTAATTAAAGCTGTTATATCAACAATAATCAAGGTCACTACCCTCTTGCTTCTGCTTAAAACCTGACTCATTTATTCCAGTACTTTCAAGCTATTTTTAGAATACCGAGGTTCTGTGATACTCAGGGCACTAAAACACAAGCTAGATGATCGACGTCCGTAACTGACATGCCAGAATTCAAAACACAAACACAATTAGAAGGTTCACAATCAATGAAACTTACATTAAATGCTATAGAAGAAAGAAAAGTAATTTTAACTTGACAATTAAAAGAGCCTTAACACATGTGCTAACACATGTTTGAAATCCAGATCATGCCCCAAATTTATCTCTTGCTAACATAACATCAAACTGAACTGCAGCTAACTTCCATATATGTCTCTGAAGTTGTCCAGAACAAGATGACCAAATGAAGACTGTTATTTCCAATACTGGATTGATTTCTTGACCAGTCCATGATTGAGTCTGAATAACTGGTCACATTTAATAACAATACAAGAGGCATTATAACTTCTCTTTTTGATTCCTTGTTCCATAAGGTCTAAAATCTTGAGGCAAGGCAGCTTGTCCCATCATGGATATAGGTAAGCAATGGTGGGTTAGGAACATATGTCCAACATAGCTTCCTAGTCACCATTGTCAAGGCACTCCGAAAGCTCACAGGTCAGCATCATTCTTTGTTCTGGCATCAGTATGTCTCACCTGACACTCTGGGAGCCATCATGCTCCTTCAGTATCCTTCAGAAAACACACAAAGATGCCCTCTTCCCCATATTTAATACATGAACAGGATCATGCCTTATGCAAGTAAGTCGATTCTTTACTTTCACCTATGTATAAGTATACTTTGATGTACATTGCCATAGACACTCAGCAGAAAGTTACTTCGCATCCAAATTTTTTTTAAAAAATTTTTAAATAAAAAATAAAAAGAACATGATTTAAATAAATTTGTGATGTATGAGAATATATCTCCTCCTTTTATATTTTATGAAGATATTGTTTTAAAGTTCCATGGGCCCCTTCCACAGTCTCTTGTCCTTGGCAATTATAAGGAATCCCAGTAATATGGGTAATGTTAAATTGCTGCCAAAAAGTCTCAAATGGTTGACTGAGATAGCCAGTTCCATTATCTGGTTTGTTTGTTTGTTTTTCTTTTCTTTTTTTATTATTGGATACTTTATCTACATTTCAGATGCTATCTCCTTTCCCCATCCTCCCAGAAATCCCTTAACTCATCCTCCTTCCTCCTATTTCTATGAGGGTGTGCCCCCACCCATCCAAACACTCCCACCTCCACCCTCAAATTCCCCCTTACTGGATCATTCAGCCTATTGAAGACTTTCCAACATTGTTATTTCCACCACTCTCAACTTTTTCTTTGTGATATATAATACTTCTTGAGGCTCATTTTATTTCTTTTATTGGATATTTTCTTTATTTCAATTTCAAATGTATCCAGGTCTTCCTTCCATAAAATCCATATCCCATACCCCTTCGACCTGCCTCTATGAGGGTGCTGCCCCCACCCACCCACCCACCCCTTGAGGTCATTATTTTTAAGAACTTTGAAAAACCTTGAGAAAGTGAAAAATTAAAATTATAACAGGTGCCTACTTTTCCATGTGGCTGGATCGTTTACACACCTTTATTGTAGTGGGGACACTCAGAGGAGCTGTTCTTAGGAGTCACATTATTTTCTATAGGAAAAAGATTCTGTGACTCCTGGCAACTTGGTATTTTGTTATACCTGTGTATTCGGGAAGAAGAATGGGCTGATGGACAGGATTAATTCCAATATACTTCTACCTCCTTGATTCTGTCCAAGGAGAAAAAGTGAAAAAGAATCTGCTAATAATAGATAAGCAGCATCCAGGGTAAACAAAATGAGGCAAGTCTTTCTTCTTCGTGAAAAGGCCATTGGGGACTGTTATTTCTAAACAAGACTGGCAAGCTAATTAATACATATTAAATATCTGTTCAATTTGCAAATAAAAACTGGCATTTGATTCATTTTACCACATAAATAGAAAGGGAAATTGGTGAAGATTCAGTCTTATACACTAGTCACCCTGTTATGTATGACATATTTTATCCTTCAAAGTTAACTAGAAGAAAGAAAAATCTATATACCAAAACCAATCCTCTAAATTATTCCCGCTGAAAATGAAAAAAATAGATTTTGGAGTTGAAGATTTAAAAGAGCAGATGTAGAAACTGAGATTTTGGCAGCCTGTGTCAAAATTAATGAGCTTTGGGAAAAGCCAGCTGATAGGGAATTGAGGTAGATTACTATCAAAGCTACAGGACTCCTAACACCTACAGTGAACCAGTTTCAAGGTTGTTCATGGAAATGGGCCAGAGCAGGCTTTCACATTACTTATAGGATTATCCCATATTAGCAAAAGCTTCCTACTACATTAGTCACTATACCTAACATTAGCTTTTCTATCAATATATACTTCATACATGTATTCCTTCAATGAAAATTTTACAGTACTTTAAAATTAGAAGGCTCACCAGCCTATAAAACTATGCATGATCTTTCTTTCATGTTTGCCAGCTGTGTGGCTAGTACCTAGATTCAGTACTCAGAGTCCTGCAGCCCTTGGATAGATTATAGAAGGGGATGGTAATATTATGAACCACTGTATGAAAAGAATGTGCTGCTCGGCCATGTAAACTTAGGCATCTTAAATGTGTAGTAAGAAATTTCCTCTCTGCTACTGGCTCCCTAATGGTTTTGTAGATCACTTCATTTTTGTGAATAACTATATGCTAACTAGGTAATTTTAGTGTGTTGATCCTAAATATAATTAGTACTTATATGTCTAGGCTATTCCCATACATCTGGATGTAGGTTTTCCAGGGATATATAAATTAAGCAATCAACATCTACATGTTGTTGCTGTTAAGATGCAGTTATGGTACTTTGAGTTATAATTCATACATAAACATTTTTTTGGGTTACTCAGTTCTGCTACATTGATCTTTATGTTTGGAAAGATTTGAATAAAAAAGTATATGTGGAGGAATTTTAGTAAGTATTTGTAACAATCCTTGTGCCAAAGACTTTTATTTCAGGTTTACTGTGTTTTCTATGTCATGTCAACCTCTACCTGCATACTCCCAGTCCACAAGCCTAAGCTAGTGTTTGCTGTAAGTCTGATCTCATCTCAGACGTTATCCCTTGAGTATATAGAATGTTTATCATTGTGAGTTATACCCTGTTGAATCTTGGTTGACTCCATTAAACTTCAGGATGAAGGTTAAATCACTGGTTATAGTCTAGAAGACCCAACAAACCTCACCCCTGCCCTTTCCTGCACTCTGTTGTGCCTAGGTCTCCTTTGTCTTCCTACCACAGAGCCTCTGCCTCACTCCTCCCTCTGCTTGCTGGAGTCTTCCCCACTCTTCATTTTTTTAAGGAAAATAGTCTTTATTTGGCAGCTTCAGAGCAGCAGAGCTGTCAAATGTGAAGTGAAACGTGGTGAAAAACGGAAAGCACCTGTGATACCAGGATTTTCATTGGTTTGAAATTCTTTATGACAAACTGTCATATATGTGGGGGATCACCTTGAATGACCTTCCCATGTTTCATGAAAAAGTCAAACAATATTGCATCCTTTTTCCACTTGGACCATTAAAGCTGTGTAATGCTTATTTAGCTTGAATTTGGTATGTAGGTTATATAGCAATTCATCAAGTCTGTAGTGAGTACACTATTATTGAGAAATATGCAATGGCTTCTGCATAGGATCTTCATATCTATCTGAAGGAGCTTATGAACCTCATGTACAAATTTGAGAATTGATTATTTCAACCAGATATATTTATTGAATAATGATTACATGTGTCTTTCTGTAAACAGGAATTCCAAATTACCAATATCCATGTTGCTGTTGTTTTAAATCAAGAAAAATAGATACCTTGGAAATACCCAATGAATATACTTCACTTCCTTGCATATGAGTCAGTGACATGCACTTGTTACTGCACTAAACATTGAGGAGGAAGAGCACCTGCTTTGACCAATCTCATACTCTAAGGGATACAGATTTAAAAGTGAGTTTATATATCACTGTAAGAATAATATTATAGGAATCATAGGGAAATCAATTAATCATGAGAGGTATCAGTCATACCTCATTAGGTCGATTTTTCTGGGATTTCTGATAATATTTGTCTTCAAAACCATAGATGCATCTTATCACCATAGAATGGTTCTACATAGCTGTATGTGATGTTCTTAGTTCCTTCCTTCCACTTCCTTCTTAGACAATGGCTGATCAATCAGTTCATTGTTAGTAATGACAGTGGGACTAAGAAACAGAACATGTGTATGACCTGGCACTGAAAGAGCTATCCCAGGATAATTTAGGATGAAGATTTGATGAACTAAAATTAAGAAGTTAGATACTTTAAAATGATAGTTCTTTAAATGTACATGTCACATTTATAGTTTAAGAAGTTAACCATCCTGAAGTAATATAGAATAATTAATAAATATCCTCAACCCTTGGTTTATGTCCTGTCACTGAACCATACAGGAGACAGGAAGTCAACTGCACCATTCCTTGGGACAGGAAGTGGTTTACCAGAATAGCAGAAGCGTAAATTCAGGACATGGACCTAACTAGATTTGACTTTTAGCAGCTTGATATTGGCTATTGCAATGAGGGATAAGTATTTGTCTCTATGGAATGCAGATGTCAGTACAAGATCCCATGCATTACTCCACTGGAAGATGAATATCTTCTAATCTGCCAATGAATTCATAATGTCAATATCATTTTTGCTTATTTATATAAAATGACCAGGGTTGTCACCTAAGTGATATTTGACTTCTCATTGACAATGACTGTTTATAAAAAGAGAATTTGAAAACACAAGAAAATCTGGATTGAGCCATGTAGAACATTTCTAATACATTTTGCTAATTTCATCTTCTTTTCTCTCATCATTAGTTTCACAATTCTGGTCTATAAATGGTGCCATTATTATATACATCTGTCCAGCTGTATGAGACTAGTTGTGTTATAACTGAACTGTACTGTTACTTCCCTACCTAGGCTAGAATTATGGGGAAGCTAGTGGAGGGTTAGTTTCTGGACCTGTTACTTACAGTGTCTCGTTCTATGTTAATCTAACATTTATCATTGTCTTTCTGCTTAAAAGATAGCAATCCCAGTGTTCCATGAGATTCAGTCCTAGTAAATCATGTTTTAATGCTTTCCCTTATCTCTGATACAGAATCTGTGGTACAAGCTAAGAAAGCTATCAGCAGTACTTAGCTCTTGAAGTTACATTATAGGTTCCCATTGTCACCATTTGACAAACTACTAAAATCCAATAAGACTTTCACCCAAGTTTTAAAATGAAACTTAGTCAAAGTCTAGCTTGCTCTCTGAGCTAGTACATCAAGGTGATTCTAAAATGGTTCAACAAAAAAAAAAAAATTGAGTTGGCAATTCAGTTGTAATGACCAGATGATTAAATTTTGTATCACATCATGATAACCACTTAATATGCCTGCTGTGCACTGTAAATATTAAAATGGATTTTGTATATCCCTATAAACCAATGAGATTTTTTTTGCTAGAAATCAGATAATAATGTACAAAAATCTTAGGGTGTTAAATGATGGGAATGCACTTGTTTCACCATGTGAGTAAAAGCACAAGTCATAAAGGCCAGATGATTTCCTTCTCAGGGATGTGAAGGAGAGTCCATGGGAACCATGGCTCCTAGTGCTTCTCAGCAATGGTATGAAGCCCCTTGGAAACTGCTGCATATCTTACTTGATTCTTTCATTGTTTCTGGTGTGGTGTTCCTTCCAGTTATATGAGTTTGCATCACTCTTTCTCACTCAAATACATAGCCCCTTGGAAGTCTACCCACTTAACTACCATAAGAAATATGATCACTTCTTAATTAATAATGTCAATAGTAATATTATTTCTAGACAGGTTCACATCTATAGTCTTGTGTTCATATTTAAATATATGAATTGAGTGAGGTACAATTATATCCAGAATAACTTATAACAATAAGAGAATCAAACAACATCCATCATTGATGTAGTTGTCCTGTATCCTTTTAACAGTGCATAAAATTCAAAGAGACCACTCTACACATTTGTTTCCATTAGTCTTGGATAAATTCAAACAACTAAAAGGCACTGAAGGCTGTTGTGGGAATTTATTACTTTCAGAGTTTGGAGTTCAGAAAAATCTTATATAGTGTCCACTAGCTTGTGCCTTTAAGTGACATTTCAGTTTGGGGACTTCCAACTGCAATCATTTCTGAAATTCCTGCTACTGAACAATACACACCAGGCCTTATAAGCTAGTTTTTAGTTAGGGGTTTTCCTTTTAGGGGATATATCACAATAAAATACTCCAGAAGCATATGTACTTCCCCTTTGAAAAGTACAACATCCCTGTATAAATAAAAGTTGCAACTTCCATTCTCTACACCTCTCACTGTGGGTATGCATGTCTTAATATTTTTTTTAAACAAACTTAAGTAATTCATTTCATCATGTACAAACCAACATTAAATACAAGGAAATTAGGGGAGAAAAGAAATCAAGAATACAGGGGGATCATCACAAGTGAGAGAAATTGAAAACAAACAAACATTGTTTAGATTCCAAATGACTTCCTTATAGACATATTGTAGTTCTGTAAATATTTCCATCAGTAGATTTTGAGAAGAACAGACTGGCCAATTGCTTTCAGACGGCTTGATCATGTCAATATCTTCATTAATTATTCAAACTTTTGGAGTCATCAAAGTTTCCAAATATTTCCCTCAAAGAAAGAGTAAAAGTTAAGACATTGTCAGGGCTTGTTGTTGTTGTTGTTGTTGGGTAAATCTAAGGCACTGTCAAGTCTTTTTGTTGGGTAAAAGCTAAGACATTGTCAAGTCTTTTTTGTTTGTTTGAGAGTCCTGCCACTTAGAAGCATGTGCATTTGTGCATTTTGGAATGACTTAAATCCTTTTTCATAAGAAGGAGCTTGACAGTTTAACCTTTGGGCAAAGGATAAGGAGAGTATAAATTGTAAGTGACTTAAAGGACATGGTGGCCGTGTGGTGGCACAGCAAGCACATGCTGTCTATAAATCAGAAGCTGTTACCAGACACTAAATCTGCCATGCATTCGTCTTGGATTTCCAGGCGGTTGAAATGGAAGAAGTAAATGTTGATGTTGCTAAAATAAAACTAAACAAACCCAAACATGGTCTAGTGACAAGACCAACTATAAATGCAGGAGGGAGTGGCATCTTTGGGATCTGGTGGCACACATTCAGCTTCCATCCTGTGTGTTCACAACATGCACATGGCTGTGCATATGTTGCTCCCACTGAGCATTGAATGATATAGAGATCAATTAATCTTGTGATTTTTTTTACACCAATAACTGAATTGTAAGTTTAAGAAACTTAAGAGTGAATTGGAAGGATTGGGTGAAAGACAGGGAAGGGTAATGCCATCAGATGCTATAATAATGTGAAAGAAACATTTTCCCTAAGTCTGGAATATATTGCTTTTGTTTTATACCAGTCATAAGTTACTAGACCGTTTTATGTGCACATAATGTCACCAGAAGTGCCTGTCTAACAGAATAAGAATTCATTACCAATTCTGCTGTGATGACCACAGCACAGAAACTATTAGAGTCATTTGTCAATGTGGCATGGTGTCTAATAGTTTTAAAGAATGGCCAGTTGTAACAACTATTTGACATTTTAAAGATACTATTTCTCCTCAAACACATTCCATTGACTTATCAGGTTTGAGTCCATTGGTTTGTCCACTTCTGTCATTTCAGCAGGATAATAGAACACAACCAAGCACATTTCAACAGGTACCAATGTGTGAGTGGCCTCTCCCTCTCATTTTAAATGGTGTTTATCTTTTATTATGCCTTGGATACTGTGCAAGTTATCACAAAACAAGAAAATATATTTTATATATTTTATACAGAACAGATCACCCAAACTGTGCTTCACCATAAGATACCTAGAAGACAGGCATCTTAGTGTGCTTTACCATTGCTGAGATACCTGTAAACAAAGCTACTTATGTGGGGAATGGTTTATTTAGCAAGGTTTGTTTGCAGGTTGTAGTCCATCATGAGAGAAAGTCAAGACAAGAAATAAAGAAAGAAACCTGGAGGCAGGAAGCAAACAGTTCCTAGAGGAGTGCTGCTTACTGGCTTGCTCCTCCTGGGTAGCTAAGCCTGCTTTCTTATCCAACAGGGCAATCTGCCCAGAGGTGGCACTGCACTAAGGGCTGTCCCTCAGCAATCATTACTCAAGAAAATGCTTCACAGAATTGCCTGTAGGCAATTGGATGGAGACATTTTCTCAGCTGATGTTCCTCTTTTGAGATGACCCTAGAACAGGGGGAGAAAATAATCTAACCAGCGTGAGAAGTAAAGCAATATTTTTATCCTAAACACTTTCTTCACGACTGACACATTCAGCAAGATTTGCTGTTGTTTTGTTTCAAATGTGCATTGTAGGAAGCTTATTATATTATCTCGACACACAGGGTTTCTTTACCAGTTATGAAGTCAACCTGACTACTGGTCTCCTATTTTCCAGTCTTCATATTCCTGAGCACATTTAATTATTTAATTGTTACTAAAGTGAACAAGGATATCAAAAAACCCTCTAATTATAAAAAGTAGAACATGAAAGAATTGTCTTTCCCCACCTAAACATAATGGTTTGCTCTGCCTCACTGAATGAGGCTGTTTCACCAGTTGTCAACGAGCTGATTATACCTTGTAATCTACCAGTTTCCTTCCAGATTTACTCATCTAGGAGGCCATGTGAGGGAATGAAACTCAAAGCAATAAAAGAAAAATATTTATCAGTGATAGTGTACATCCGAGTCTCCAGAGTTCCTTCACTTTTCAAACACAACTTTATAAGTTGATATTCAGAATCTATATATTATAAAATGTAAACTTTTCAGTATCAGATATTTTGTTTAATGACTTCAGGACCTTGAGGAAATCACATGACTTCTTTAACCCATGTTCCAAACTAAAAATCATGGTATTCATACCTACAATATTGATAAGAGTAAAATATGCAATATAGGAAAATGACTATCACCCACAAAGTATGCAATAATATTAGCTTTTATTAGCTAGTATTAGCTACTCTATTGTTGTTGTTAAGATGATATAACCTAACTACTAATATTCTTTCTTTAGTTATTTATTCAGAAATACCCACAGATATTTTAAGTGAATTATTATGTTAAATGTTGGTGATCAAGTAGCTACAGAATAGTTTATTCTCTTATTTCCTGTATTTAAATGTGAAATTACATTTCTTTCTAGAGACTATAGATTTTATATGTAGTAGCCTTTGTTGAAGACAAAAACTGAGGTGTACGAAAAGCACAGATTCAGGTCCTGACAAATGTGTTTTGCTGAGCTTCTGTGAACTCTTCAGTTTTAGTGAGTAACCACTATGTCCTCCCCAACTGAGACTGGCTAGCTTGCTGCTGTATTCAGTTTAGGAATCAAGTCGTTAAACTGGAATTGGCTGATCTTCAACTCAAAGCTAGCCTTTGATCACCAGCAAGAGGTGATGAGAAACTCTGTTCCCTCTCACCTTTGGGAGACACAGAACACCTGATTAGGAGAACCATCTTTGTCTTTCTCTAGATGCCTTTGATGATTATTCTACCTCTGTGGCTGTGTAGTTTGACAAAGGTAAGCCACAATGTTGTTTTGTTTTTCCTCTCAAGTTTCAGAATAGGCAGAGGCTGTGTCCTTGGTGAAGTTGTTGACTAGAAGTGTCTGTCATCCAAGTTCCCAGTGAGAGTTTCAACTCCAAAGAAGATTCCTAGCACAAGGCCACTCTTTTTTTTTTTTATTGGATATTTTATTTACATTTCATATGTTATCCCCTTACCCCATCCCCCACCCACCCGGGACAAGGCCACTCTTGTCTGCATCTTTTTGGTTTCTGCTCATATTTTTTTTTTTTTTACTTCTCTTTCCTCCATTTTTCAAGGAAACTGTTCTGCACACTTAACCTTTTCTACTTTCTTGGTTAACTAAACCCTTGTTCCAGGTGCTCTGAGATTTGGCTCCTTGGTAGTGCTTTTCTCTGTAGCAGGAGGTACTTTCAGTTCAAGACATGGTTTGAAAGACCATTGTCTGCACTGATGATTTACACAGATAAAATTAATTGTTCAAAGCCCCAGATGTGGTTCTTTAGGGTTTTTTTTCTTTTTTCTTTTTTTTTTCTGACTCAACCTTACCATGCAGCATAAAAGAATTGCCCTTGGCTACTCAAATATGGTAGAAAATTTGAAGTAAAAGAAATAGAAAACAGAGGCCTTGTTTTCACATAGAAATACTCCAATGCGTAGCAAAATCTAAAGTGGAATAAAATGATAGCTGTGCCTATTCATCTGTTCATCTGTTTCAATATACTAAAATTAAAAACAAGATATTAAATGTGCTATTTATATGTATCTGTGCTCTAGCTTGAATAATGTTCCCTGGTTAAAACCCAATGAAGGCAGGAATGCTTTTCCTATTATAAAGCTCCACACAGTATCAGTGAGCTTGCTTTTTCAAAATCTTTCAACATAAGCTTGCTGTCTGAATCCAATCAGGTTTGTCACACTATACTCAACTTTTGCTTATGTGTCTGCTGCTGTGTGCCAAGCACTAGTGAGAGGTAAGAAGGAATGATGGGTAGTTCTCTGCTCCACTAAATGCTAAGAATAAATTCTAAGAATTCTTTTCTAACTAGAGGGCTATCTAAGCTATTGTTTGGCAAACCTGCAATCATCTTACATGTTTTGTCTGTTAGACATGTGTTTGCTGTCTATCTCTACCACTAAAGCAAGTACTCTATGGTACACATACTCTAAAGAATCTTCTCAATAGATAAGATTTTAAAATGAAAATCAACAACCAACTCTTTTAAGGAGATAATACACAGGAAATCAAATGTTCTTAACTAACATTTCCTCGTGATGTTTCTGTTGTTGTTGTTTGTTTTGTTTATAAAGTCGGATGCAGCATAAGTCCATTTGCCCCTGTAGTCCTCATTTTACAAAATATTCTGAAAGCCCGACTCTGTTACCCAATTCAAATTAATGATATATTGAAGCCTAAGGAGATGGATAGCGTTTTACAGTTGTACCTGAGAGTTTTCAGAGCTCCATTAGGGCTAGTTTGTCAGAATAATGACGTCTATTCTGCGCGTCCTTCATTCTCATTGTATATGATCTACAGAAAGGCAGCATGAATTAAAGATGATAATGAGAAGAGAATGGTGGCAGAAATTTTAATGCCTGCTCTCTGGACGCTGAAGTAGGAGAGTCAGAGCAAGTTCTTTGTTAGTCAAGATGAGCAGAGAATTCAAGGCTGGTTGGGGCTATTTATAAAGGCCTAATAATAATAATAATATCAATAATAATAATAAGTAAAATTACAGTGAGGGGCAAGTGACTTAGCTATTTTAGATTTGATAGTTTTATATTTTATAGACTTTCATAAGTGCAGACTGTTAATAGTATTTGTCAAACTTGTCCAACGAATGCAGTCTTTAAGGATTAAAAAGCAAGTACAACTTTTTTTTCATGAGCCCCAGGGTTAAATAAGTTCCATTATAATAATTATTTTAAATGCATAAATATAAAGTCAGTTATAAATGCCATATGTTCATACCTTTTATAAAAAGTAATTGTAAATCTACATGCTGTATTATTAGAATTCTTCTGTTTAGTACAGCCTCTGTCAGTGGCACCCTTGGTATTTCTATCTCCATACATCTTCCTTAATGTTGAAATGATTATAACACAAATAGAATTCATACAGTAGTTTGTCATTAAATAATACAGGAAACTTAAACATAAAATATAAATAGTAAATTTCAGAAAAAAAGCAGATCCATGATAGGAGCATATGTATTAAAATAATGAGTTTTACTTCACTAAATTATTAGGAAGCAATTTAAAAAGAAGCAACAATGTGGAGCTCAAAGCGATGTACATTTTATAAAGTTAAATTAGAAGAGTTTATGTGAGAGCCGGGTATGGTGCTGCACACCTGTAATACCTGGACTGTGGGAGTGGAATGTGTTCAGAATCATTAGCCACGCAGACCAGACCAGCTTATGTGGCATCCTGTTGATAAATAAAAAGAGAGAGGAAAGAGAAATGGCTATGCAAGAAACAACTAAGTTAAATTCAGCAAGTGTTACCTATAAATATTTGTGCATACATCTTCATGCATGCATATATTTCTTCAACAATAATAATAAAAGAAATATTGGCTTTCAGCTTGAGAATGGAAGAGGAGCTCCAGGGAGGTTACCTGGGAGAGACTCATAAGAGGAAAGTGATATAATTCTATTTCAATTAAAATCATGTCAACCCCCCCCCAAAAAAACACAACAAACCAGAATTATGACTGTGGCTTAATATTGTCAAAGGAAAAAAAAAGATGTTGAAATCAGTCTAAATTCCTAAATATATATGTAAATGAATGTTTATTACCTAAAGTGGGAGAAGGCAAATCAAACCAACCAAACAAACAAACAAACAAACACACACACAAAAAAAATCCAATTGTCCTTCCAGAAGAAAGATTTCACTTCTTGAAGGGTAAGCTTCACTTTAATTGTTACTTTTTATGTATAATTCAACCAATAGTAAAGTTGATCGCAATCAGTCCTTCATAAAACTTGACAGTAGTATAGGGTCTTACCTCATTTTTCAGTGAAGAAGCCTGGTGTTCTTCTGATATATTCCACTGTCTTTTTATATAACTTCAATATGATTGAAAAGACTGTGCAGCCCTTCTAGAGCCTACGACCTCTATATCCCTATGGAAGCTATGGAATGTGTTCCTGTTGAAAAGATGTACCTTCAATTTAGCGCCCCCTTCAGAATTTTTCTGTAAGTTCATAGAAATACATACAATGACCATCTAAATGTAAAGGAAGATGTAGTCCTTGTAGATATGAACACCATTAACATAGCTGGATAGATTCTAAGAACCAAGGCAAGTTTTCCAAAATTGTTATAGAAGAAAATGTTTGTCTGATGCAGTGGTTCTCAACATGTGGGTCATGACTCCTTTGGGTCGAATAACCCTTTCACAAGGGTCACCTAGAACATTTGAAAATAGAGATATTTACATTATGATTCATAACAGTAGTCACATTACAGTTATGAGGGAGCAACAAAAATAATTTTATGGTCACCACAACATGAGGAACT
>NW_021604636.1:51152-71689 GCF_004785775.1 Grammomys surdaster | reverse complement strand
TCATTCTTTCTTTCCTCCCCTCTTCCTTTCTCTCTATCTTCTTTTTCTTAGGAAGTAGAGAGCAATTATTGCATGCTCTATTGTGTGTACATTTTATAGATGAGAAACTTCTGCTTTATACAGCTAAATAGGCAACATTAATGGAAACATTATTAAATGCAAATCAGGACAAAACCAGGCATGTATTTAATGAATTATGTAACTAAAAATCAAAACAGTGTAAAAAAAAACCTACTTTAGATGACATTATCTCAAGTCAGCTGCTCAGCTAATATTTATGAAACATGTCTTTGTTACTCTAACTTCAACTAGAAAATTGAGGACCCAACCAACATACGTCATAGACTTGTGTTAGTGTTATAGATCATGAAAAATGACATGGAAAGGTCTTAGGATTTGCTTTTTATCTCTGATTTCATTGGCTTGGCTATAAATTATTTTAGAGGAAGGGATATGCCCCCAGAAACCTGAAGAAAAAATGGCACCAGGTCAGAAGTAAATCGAGGCTTTGAAATGTCTATTGCTTATATTGTTTATATGCAGGAAATATCATCTCTAAATCCTGAAGCTCTGAAAAACTAGGGCCAGTCCTTCATTTCTAATTCCAAAGATTTTTGTTTCTGTTTCTAAAATGTTTGAGTTCTTTTATGCAGATTTTAATATTTAATGAGTTCATCTCATTTGACCTAGTTAAAATTTGCTCAAAGGTCACATGGGAAAGGCTTGTATTATTGCAGATCAGTTCTGAAGACTGAAGGTCATGATGTGATGTTTTGGGAACTTACCAGAGAAGGAATCTGTGACCATATAAGAATCATAAGAAATCTTATAAATGTCTCTACCATAATTATGTATTATGTGGCTTGAGATTGAGAAGCATTAAGTGTCTGTGTTTGCAAGGCTGCTCACACTTTATAATCTCAGCACAGTAATTTATTCAGAGTATTTCCAAATGGCCATATACATGAGAATGTAAGTATTAAAGAATGACCAGGAAACACAAATAGCTTATTGTTAAAAACTAAGGAATATGGGAAATAGAAATTGACAGAAAAGGAAATATATGTGAAAATACTAAAAAGGCATTCTATTAATCATCAAATATCTCTCTTCTAATCAATAGTTATTTTGTTGTATACAAAATTTGTTTTGATTTGAGACACCAACTCCTGCATCCCACTCTGGCCTTGAATACATATTTTAGCTGAGGCTTACCTTGAACCCTTAATTCACTTGCCTCAAATTCCTCTGTGTTCCATCCAAAACTACAGCCTAGCAATAAAACATCTGATTCTGTAGTAGAATTATCTTTACAATATTTTTCAAATTACATATTTTTCTTAAATATTAAATATGTAAAACCTATGTGAGGTTTTTTTTTCTGCTTTTCACAAACAAGTGTGAGAAAATAAATTACCTTTTGACATTTTTGAGCCAGTTTTTTTTTCTGGCAGTACATTGACTTACATTGCAAACTTTGTAGAATCTCAGGCAGTTTGGATTCAACTGGCCATTTTTCAAAATGTATTCATGTTTATCTGTGTGTATGTCTGCACATGTGTTTGTGAACAAGAGCTCATATGTATGCTCGCTCTGGGGTGTTGTTGTCTACAAAACCAGGGCTTGGTGAGCCACAGTGTGATACTGGGAATGGAACTGTCGTCCTCGGAAAAGCAAGAAATGCTTTTAGCCTCTGAGCCATCTCTCTTACCATTTCAAGTGGCTCCCCTGCCAAAATAATGTCAGATACACCCGACAATTTCTGACCAGAGTTTGGGCAAACAGAGACCAGAGAGAAGGCAATGGTAAGGGTGTTCCTTGACTCAATATAGAAAGCTTCTTATTCAGGGCCAGACTTCTTTCCAGAAGCTAATTTTTAAACTAGACGTTTTATTAGTTTATTCTTTCTTCACTTATTCTTTCAAATATTATGTTGATTTTTTTCCTTTTGATATTAAAGTGTACGGATACATCCCCCAGAATTGGGAATTTAGTAATTTAATTACATGCTTCATACTTAATTTTAGCATAATTATATTCTTTCATCTCTTTAATCGTATAATGATTCCTCCCTCTTAGCAAGAATTTTGAGTAAATTGGTTCAAAACCCAAAAGGGCCTGAGAAGATTTGTAATCCTAGCTGGCTATGGAAATTTTTCATTTGCTTTAAAAAGAGCTTTGTTCACAAAGGGGTTTTATTTAAAAGTATTAGGGAGGAGTAGATGGTGTTTACCTGAAAGGCTTTGGAGTTCATTTGTAATTCTTATTATTTAATTATTAGAATGATAAACAATATTTATTACTAGACTCTCAGTCTCTTTTTCACTAAATTTCATATGTCAGATGCTGCCAGTCCCAGCCTGGACTTGTAAAGTGTATACATGGTGTATTTGTTAAGAGTGCCTGCATATCCCTCAATGGCAAAGTTACCAGCACCTGTCTTCGCAGCTGCCCTTTGCTCACAGGAAGGAAAGTCACTTAGCACCATTTTGGCCTCCTGGACAGCTGTTTATAAACTGCCTGAGGTTATGAAAGACCTAAGTTCTGTTTAAGAAAATATCACCAAATCAGCAAAAATGATCTTCAATGGCTCAGCCAAGTTTGGGTTTAAAAATGATTGCTGTATTGATTCTGTAGATTTGGGAATGTGCTGGCTTCTCTCAGTAGGAACGTGGTGTGTTTGCATTGGCCTGAGTATCCCATCAGCTCCTACTCACCTACTGACAACAGTGTCTTCTCTCCCCTGGCTTGGGAGAAAGTGGATTGCTCTGGTTTACTGCAGTCTTCGTTTTAACATAGATCTTACCTCAATAACTGCCATAATTCTTTCTTTCTTTTCTTTTTTTGCTTATTTCAATTGTCTAATTTTCATAAGAAGCCAAGCATTGTAGAGAAGGCCATTTCTCTGCTAACCTCTACTGTTCTTAGAACATACTATCTGTGTTAGAGTGTAGATTGTATGTTTCTTTCATAAACTCCCCTTATGTGGAAGGGATGAAAAATTCATTTCACTGGCCAGGAAAAGAGTAAATATTTCTTTTTACAAGAGCCTTGACTTACAGTCTTTCTAATATTTAAAGAAAATGAATGAGACTTTTGGTTTTTAATCAAGATGTACATTAATTACAACAGGATATACAGATTTTAAGAAGATAATTCAATGTGGTTTGCTTACTGAATGTGTCTATATAATCAGTATTCTGGTTAAGATATAGCAATTGTCTATTGTTACGAAAAGTTTCCTTATGATGCTTCTCTGTTAATCATGTGTAGACATACATCTGCATATTACTATAGTCAATTTTACCTTTCCTAGATGTTCATAGACTTTAACCAAAGAGGATACAATTTTTAAAAATATGAGCCTGGCTTATTTCATTCAATTAAATGTTCTTGGATTTATCTACTCTATAGATAATTAATTTGATTATTGTAGAACAAGTTATTACCCACATTAAAAATAATGGGGTCAGTAATGAAAACCTGTACCATTACAGGTACTGATATTCTTTATACCCATCTTTAGAGGATTTTCAATTATGCCTTTTCTGAGTCTCTGCTCGCTTGCTGTTGAGTCTCAAATGTATGTATGTATGCACGCACACATGTATGTATGTATTATGTATGTATGTACGTGTATATGTGTATTCTTAGAAGAAGCATTTGGAAAAGTTACAAACCTCCTATCTGTGTATGTATGTATGTATGCACGCACACATGTATGTATGTTTTATGTATTTATGTACGTGTATATGTGTATTCTTAGAAGAAGAATTTGGAAGTTACAAACCTCCTATCTGTGTACTACAAACCCTCACAAAGAGATTATTTGATAAACCAAGCAGATTAGGAGGTATGGTTTTAGATTTGGAAACAGCCTGGGCACCCTTACATCTCCAAGTTTATGCATAGCTACACCTTTGATGTTTCTTCTCGTCCACATTACACTGTGAATGGTTACGTAAGCATAACAGGTTGTAAGATTTTGGAGCTACAAAATTAGATGCTCTGCTGCAAGTTTCTCTTAAAACATATTTTCTATGTGATAAATATTTAAGACTGTAAAGGGTGGGTTTGGCTAGAATTCCTAAGGAACTTTGCAAAGCAATGTTGTCTATTTGCAGGCAGCTTAAGAGGCTTTCCAAGAATAGCTTGTGGAAAATGGATTCATTGCATGATGGCCAAAGCCTGCTTTTTGTTGTTGTTATTGTTGTTCCAAAAATGGACTCATGAAATGTGTTTTTATATGGAAGAGTGTCTTACAGAGCACACTGCTGGAGGAATAGTGGTCTAGCCACTCAGTGTTGCTGCATGATGGGTGGAGTGCTTAGGATTCCACTAGAGATGTTAGGTCAGAAGGAAGAAATAGATTTTAGGTACCACAGTGTGGTAGTCCACCTCATCAATGAGTAAAATGGCAATGCACATGTAGTGAGTGAAACATTCCCTAGAAGTCTATAAGATCCTTGAGTCATACACACACGATGTAAAGAAAGAAAAGGGCATTCATTGTTCTTTTCTTTTTTTTTTAGACAGAGTTTTCTCTCTGTACCCTGGCTGTTCTGGAAATCACAATGTAGACCAGGATGTCCTCAAATTCAGAGTTCATTCTACCTCTGCTGGGATCAAAGGCATAAACCATCACAGCCCAGCAGAAAGGGCCTTTTAAGTGTTCTCCAGATGCAAATGTGTGTATGACAGCTTGATGCAAGATATGTGGAAAATTTATTCAGTGTCAAAAAGAGAATCTGAACACCATACAGCATAGCATTCATGTTTCTTATGTGGTTTTTCTTATGTGTTTTTTTCTTCCCCTTAGATCGGTTAGAGCCACGTCAAGGATTGCTGAGTCCAGGAGTGGAGAAAGGGCAGTGTGAGAAAAGAGGCTCTACTCTCAGAAGAATGCAAGAGATTTCATCCTAGGTAACAGCTGTTTCCTATCTTTAGTTTTGTGTTCTTCAAAAGTTAGTGAAACTTGTAGAAAAATGGATGGCATCCAGGGAAACATTAAGATGCTTGGGGTTTGGTTATAACATGTGCGCTTTCATGATTATCATCTTTACTGTGAAGTAGGTTCCAAAGTCAGTACTCAGCAGATACTATCTTCACATTTAAATTAGGGTGACATGGTGAATCGAGCATCATTGTAAAGCAGTAGGCTGGCTACTTTGGACTTAAATCAACAGTGGAAAGGACTGTGACCTTTTTTCCACGTGATACCTAGGAGGCTGCTCACAAGAGCAGTCAACTGGCACCACTAAACCAGGGCTGACACTCTTCAACCTTAGTGCACCGACATACGACAGAGAAGTTGTGAGTTCTGTTGAGGAGCAGTAGACATTATGCTTTTTGAATACTTCACCCATTCCCCTGCTCTTTATATCCTTCCATGATAGGACTCCTGACTTAGAGGGATTGAGGAAACAAAAGTACTTTGGAGTTTCTATTGTCAGTAGAGTTAGTTGTATGTAAACGTAGCCTAGTACCTACAAGATCTCTCCCCCAGTTCTGAAACAGCTCAGAGGAATGTCTACCCTAAAGGTGATGAAGACACTCTATTGTTCATCATAATTGTATTTTTTTTATTCACTTCCACATTTATGCTTACTGTAGTTGAATCTTGAATCTGTTATCTTTGTAGTTATTCAACAGATGCTAATGGTTTTAATGACATGGGGCACAATGCAAACCCTGACTGAATTCGTTAGGATGCAAAACCTCAGACTCATAGGACCTGTACCCTGATTCCTCTGCTTTCTTACCTTCCACTTAAGTAACAGGAGGGTCAACTTCATGCCCTGTGATATTATCATGAAATATGGCAGAAAATGTCCTCATCACAATTTAGAAGTTGTGTTATCCTAGCAATATTTTTACCTTATCTTGGTTTGCTTTACCAGATTCTATGGTTTTTTTTTTTTTGCTTTGTTTTGTTTCTTTACTCAGGCTTTTTCATTTAAAACAGGTTCACAGTTACAGAAAAGTTCATTTTGAAAACACAGAGAATTTCTGTGTGCAATCCTTCCCTACACACAGTCTCCACTGTTACAGATATCCTGTATTTGTGTAATCATTGGTTATAATTGATGACACCATATTAATACATTCCTATGTCCAGCATTATAAAATGATTTCTTGCTGGTATGTCTTTTACATAGTTTTGGAAAACTATGTAATGACATTTTTGCATCATAACTGTATTAATGCACTGTCCTAAAGTTTCCTGTTCCCCTTATTCACACTACCATTTCTTTGTTGGTATTCTAGCCAGTTACAATATTTTCTGACCTCTATAATTTTGCCTCTGCCAGAATCTGATGTAATCTGTGTCATACCATATGTAGGCTTTTCATATTGACTTGTTCCACTTGGCAAGGGTGTGTGTGTGTGTGTGTGTGTATGTATGCATGTGTGCATATGTGTATGTGTACATTTATGTGTGCTTGTATGTATGTATTTATGTGTATGTGTGTGTTTGTGAGATCATAGATGAATTATTTACATATCACAGTTTATCCATTCATGATTCATCTGCTCAAATTGACTGTAGCTTTGAGGGCTGCTTAAGGAAATTCTGAAAACATTTGTTATCAAACTTGTAAGCAACCGGTTTTCAACTCACTCATATGTGCACCTAAGAAATATGATGACTAAATCATCTATTAATAAAACATTATTTTTAAAAGAAATTGCCAAACTACATTTCAATGTATCTGTCACATTTTACACTGATACCAGCCTTGTGAGCAAGTTCCTGCTGGTCCTGGTCCTTGCAGACCTTTCCGGTTGACAATATTATATGTCATCAATGTAATGGAGACAGCATTCTTTTCTATTGTCTATTTTTGAATAGATTAATTACACTTTAAATTTATTTAAAAGAGACCTTGACTACCTAGGAAACTCTGGACACCTAGCTTGTAGCATCTTCTTGAGTATTTAGTGGGGAATAACATTGATTAAGAATTTGAACTTTTCCTGGGCCTAGCCAGTTGTGATTCTATTTTGTGAGGTGCATGTGTTTGTTATAACACTGTGACCTATTCTTCACTGCCATAGTTGGCAAAGATCCTTTGAACAATTAATTATCATAATTAAAATATGTACAGTAACCCAAACTGTTTTTGTTCATAACCAAAACATCCATGCTCTGTGGATCTTCATTAAAATAAATCATGTTTGATGCTACTCAACCTTGGTTTCTGCCGTGAACAGGATTACATGCAATACCATGCCACTTAGAATATACCCAGTCATCTAATCTGGAAGATAAGTAGAAGTGGACATAGCATACAGAAGACATCAAATCATTCTTACCTGTGTTTGCTATAGATAACCCCAAACTTTCAATGATTCAGCTATTATGTTTATACTTTGAGAATGGTATGGAACTAGGTCACATTCATTTCTACATATTCAGTTAACATAATTTTAATTTGAACACCTTTACATAGGAATGTTGAGAAAATGAGACTTTTAAACACAGAGTTTGAAACACCCCTCCATCCCTTGTTTCTCTAATGAGGAATAGAAATTGTCTAAAACCTCTGATCAGAGATGCATCTAACAACTCGAGGATGGGAAGAAGTGTAAGATCTTCAAATCACTGTTTCCCATACTAAATAAGGGAAAATCAGAAAACTGGGGGAAGGACAGAACACTGTTATTTATGATACAGTCAATCCAAAAGGGGCTTAAAATTATACATATAAATATAGATAAGTTCCTTCCCCAGAACATGAGGGTGGAGGTCAGAGGCATCTTAGTAACACGCATCGTTCCTGAGTAGCTCAGCCATCGGCCTCTCTTCTGTGGTCCCGGTTTCATTGTTTGTCCCTTTGTGCTTTCATTCTTCTTGTCCATCTTGTCCAATGACAATAACTCATCTTTTTTTTTTACCACACATAGAACCTCTAACTGGGTGTCACTAAATATTTCCTAAATGTTAGAAACGTATAGCAGCTTGTCAGAGTCCCCTGCAGTGTGAAGAGAGGACTCTGGGTTTGATTGGTTCCCATGTTGAAAGGAGCCTGGCACTCTGTCTCACATTGGAAGTTTCTGAGAAGATAATTTCCAGCTTTAAGGAAGAAAATCAGCCAACAGTAAAGGAAAAGGATTAAAGAGAATGAACAGGAAATGCGATTAGCATGCTAATTAGCTAATTAAGTGAGAGCAAACCTGAACTGTACTATCCTGGTGAAAAGGGAGAGGAGGTGGTAGGGAATGTAGAGAGATTAGGCTTGAATAAGTTATATTTACTGATCACCCACTAGATGCTCATTTCTGCCCTAGGCCGTTAGATGTTAGTGATGACAATATGTCACCTATTCTAACAGACTCCTGTTGACAAAGATATTGGGTCTTCTTTAGAGTTCACGCATTGATATCCCGACTTCAGTCTACTCAGTTAGGGGTTAGAAATTTCAGGTAGTAACAGGAGTAAATGTATTGAGAACTAAGTCATTCTTTCTGGCACAGGATGGTAGTTTATCACCCAGAAGAGAGTTCCCAGTAGCACCAGAAACACTGCCCCTCTAATTTCAGCCTTCCTAGTCCTAGAACCTGCAGGAACAGATGTAGGTTGTTGATCAGCCATCCACTTCAGTCAACAAATTAAATAATGACTAAAAAACATTGGAAATGTATGTGATGTGTTGATATCTTGAGTATT
Organism: Grammomys surdaster; assembly: GCF_004785775.1. Classification (NCBI taxonomy): domain Eukaryota; kingdom Metazoa; phylum Chordata; class Mammalia; order Rodentia; family Muridae; genus Grammomys; species Grammomys surdaster. Next base: position 63,018 of record NW_021604636.1, on the reverse strand, counting down.
AAATGCAAAAATTATAAATCTGAGCAGAGTTAGGGAACTGTAGGTGAAATGCCCAATAGATTAAAATGTTAAATATGGCAATATTTGAGTTTTCACTGAGAAGGCTGAGCAGGTATTTAAACCAAGTGACATTTGAGCTAGTGCTCGTAGGAAGTGCACTCTAGGAGAAGGTAGTGGAAAAACATAGCAAAACAAAACAAAGCACAGTAGCCTCTTCCCCAAGTCCAGCCTCAGCATGAGGAGGGTCCTGAGTGCTGCGCTGATTCAGTAAGAACTTGGAGTCAGTCAGTAGTGGATGCATGCTGTCAGTTCAAGTGCTCTCTCTTTGCCAGAGAATTTTCATCATTCTTCTTTCTTCTCATTCTTCATTCTGACCAGAGAGCTTGAAGAACCCAGTATTTATTTACTAAAACTACATCATCAAGGCTTTGACCATTCTTAATCATATTTTTTTAGAACTCCTTTAATTTGCATACATTTTAAGAATCCCACATCATTAGTCTCAACCCGCACATCCTTAAAATGGAAACTAACACAAGGCAAAAGCACATTTCCATCATTTTTTACACAGCCTGTTCTTCACGGGCATAGCTCTTGTGGTTTCCTGGTACACCAGTCTTTAGTGACTATTTTCAAGTAAGAACAATGGAGACAGACTATTAAAGTTAAATTTCTTACAAAGTTTTAAAATGTATGAAAGTAAAGCAGCTAGCCCTCTCTAATGTCTCTCTAGGTGTTATTATCTTCAAGCCTTCAAGTAGCTAGGAGAACGAAGTATTCATATTTTATATGCTTGTACATCTTCTGTTTATCCTCTAATCGTTGTTTCTTTATCCGAGCAATTCCATGGCCCATGTACTCTCCTTCTAATGCTATTTGTTCCTAGATCATACAAAAGCCTTCCTCCTATAAAATAAACCCATTTCTCATTCAGTTGTTTTCTATAGATTCCTTCTTTTCCTATCCATGCCTTTTCTTCTTGAGACCACTTTAAGTCTCTATCTTTGGTGCCCCCAAGTTCACCCTGGCTAATTAATACAGCAGTCATTGACCTGTATGGTACATGTGTCTCCTCATATAATTCCAAGTTTGACCAAGTCTTGCAATGAACAATTTCTACAAGGAGCTATGTAGGCTTTAATGGCCACTGTCGCTATGTTGTCTAGTTCTTTCTCATGACCCTGACGGTCAAGCAGAATGTCTGTTCCTCATGACCACTTCCATTTTTATTCCTGAGAACTACATCTGTTTCATTTATTGTTATGTGATTTGCTCTAAGTAATGGCAAAAGTACCCAGAAAGAGATCGAAAATAAAATACATGGATGAGACAGCAAATGAGTTTCAGGCAACAGCAGTCATCAGCACACATGGGGACCAATGACCTGATAATGTTCTCTAGGGGCAGGAACTATGTCACACCTCTCCTTAAACAACTTACCTGGACCTGGACACTTCTACCATTTGGAAGGCTGAGGTAGCAGGTAAGTTTACAACCAGCAGAGACTAAATAGTAGCTATATTGTGAGCTACAGGCCACTGTGTGCTACAGTGTGAGATGCATGTCATAAATAAACAAACAAACAAATAAATAAACTAAGGAAGGAAGGGAGGAAGGAAGCAAGGAAGGAAGCAAGGAAGGAAAGAAATAAAGGATTCTCATGTGGGAACCAGCAGAGGATGTTTCAAGAATGACCCCATCAAATTAAAATTTTAACTCAATGCAATTTTACTAATTCCCAAATATTAAAGTGGAGACTTTGTCAGCTGCTGAAATGTTCCCCTTTTGAAGTCTTGCTTCAAGTCAGAGTAATTCTTTCTCTAAAGGACAAAAGAGATAAAATAAGGGAGAGCTAAGCTGTAGCCCTTGGGCCTTGCCTAGCCTGAAAGTCTGTCAGAGCAGGCCAGGCACACTGGGGAGTGAAGGACAGTGTTCAAGCTTTCCCTTGAAGCTGGGTAAGTGGGCTCAGCTGAGACAAGAAAGAGCCTCAGTTGCCAATGCTCCTAGATAGGAAGAGAAAATGGAAAGACTACAAAAGCAAAAACAAGAACTTGTAGAGCTGGCACAGGAGTCCTGGTGACATAAAGGCACTGGTCATAGGGAACAGGTTTTGTTGACTGAGAGCATAGGATTTGAAACAAATCTTGGTTCCTATAGATGCCTTAAAAAGTTTGATCTGTGAAAAATTAGTTACATCTTGGACAAGGAGTATATTTATTTTCAGCTTAACATTACGGATATTTTAGTAATATTGATAAATCAGTCTTTGCTCAAAATGTGCTGGTAAGTTTGACAGACTAATATTCCAAGTGTTAGGCTGCGGAAGTGCCTATAATGTGTCCCTGCCTGTCCATCTCTGTCTGCTCTGATGACATCACAGGCACATAGGTCTGATGTCTCAGTACTGCTCCATTTGCAGAGCCTTCACATACCAAAGACCAACTTTCTTTGGGTCATTGTGAAAATTCATGTCTTATTAATGCATAAAGCTTATTTATAATACTTGCTAAGTTTTTTTTTCTTCTAAAGCCTAACAAAGTACATGATTTAGAACATATAATAGGATAAAGTGGGCTGATGGGTGGGGCTAGGAAGAAGTCTACGTCGGTTCAGTGCTTGCTGTGTAATCAGTATTTCCTCAGTACAGATTCATGCAATATACATAAAATGTTGGGTATAGCATCATCACATCTCTAAGAAGAAAAAGCAAAAGTGGAAAACTGATTGAGGAACACATTCGATATCACCTTCTGACCTCAAGACATGCTTCTATGGGCAAACACAATGTCAGAGCTTACACACACACACACACACACACACATCCATTGGGGTAACTATTTGATAGTTTTCTTGTAGCATCTTGTATACTTTTTAAAGTTTGTAAGAATTAACATAAAGCAGTAAGCACAAATGATTCAATACATTTCTGTTAGAATATTAATTAATAGGTGTTTTGAAGTCACTGATTTATGAAGTCAGTATAAGTCAGCTTTTGTTCCTGTTCTCTCTGTGGCATAGATTTTCAGTTTTTAAAAAATATCTTTTTATGCTGTGTAGCAAGCCTCCCAGGAAACAGGTGCTTTGAAAGAAGTGAAAGATTAGATATATTAAAAATGGGGACATGTCTTAATATAAAAAAGAATGAGCTTATTTTTCTTGGAAACAAATTGACAAAGTGTGTCAAAGTTAATGTGGCAGATGGCAGAAGGCATTTTGGGTTTCAGGATTAGCTGTAAGGGGCATTCCGAAGAAAATCAAATTCACATTCAAGGTCAGTGCAATGCCTCTTCTCTTTCCTCTTCTTGATCATCCTGTCTCTACTATAATCCATGCTCAAAAAGGATGTACAATCAGTCTTTTATAACTCTGTAACTCCTTATGACTACAAAATTGCATGCCACTTCTCTGAAGAACATTTACAATTTAAACAGGAGAGGAAGGTGATATCTCTATTTAAAATAATTATAACACATGCTAATAATGTAAGACCTGGAGATTTTTATAGTTTTTCCTTGTAGGTGCACTTTGATCTTTATTTTTGCATCTATTTCACATTAAAGGAACTATGTAGTCTTCATAATTACAACATGATGAGATTCTCATTGGCTTTAATTAACCTCCTCTATTCTTTTATAACTCCACAATTAATTTGCCTAAATTTGTTAACAAATGAAAAGATCCAACTGCAAAAGTTGCATGTTGCTTTAATTATTAGCCATTTGAGTCTTGTGCTTAAAATGGGAAGGTGGGGAAATGATTTTCTACTATGCAGTAAACATAACCAGTTTTTCCATGAAGGTATTGTTTCAGGAATGACCTTTTTAAAGGTGTTGCTGTTGGCTTTGTTCACATAAAGTAGGAAATGTCAGTTGGAATAGAAAGACAGTAACCTAGGATATTTGTATAGGAGATGCAGGGATTTAGCCGTAAAAATAAATCTATACTACAAACTGAAAATTGTAATAAGAAAGACAGAGTCAAATCACTGAACTTGGCAATGTTAGAAGTGGTTACTTAGAATACAGGAATATGGGCTATTAAAAAGCTTTTTTGTTTCTTCCATCAGCCACTGTAATTGCGTCAAAATCAGAATTCTTAATTTTTATAAGCCTGCATATGTTCATGGAGCTTTTCTCCTGCCTCAAATCTGAGAAATTACTGAAGGCATATGCTTTGTACACTCGGAACAGGAGAGAAAACAACACTTATCTGACATCTGCAATCCTTATATCAAAGTCTGAAATGAATTACGTTTTCCTTTTCCCAGCAAAGAACAAGACCAGGGACTTTGGGAGGAGCTCCGTGAGTCAGATGAGAACATGGTTGGGTTGTGATCCTCAGATACCACAGTGAAATTAACCTGAATGCTCTCTCTGTCATGTGAGCAACTCCTGGAGCTGGGTGTACATGCACATGCCTCTCTGTGGTTCTGAATATGAGAGCCCACGAGATAGAAAAATGTCTTTCATTGCTTTGGAAGCATCATTTAAATCTCTTTGCATCTGAATTTCTCAAGCATCCACTTAATCTTACAGTGGTCTCACGGGAACAATTTAGTCGTTCCTCTAAAAGCCAGTAAGGGCTCTCCAGGTACAAGATGCAGTCTTGCAATGGTGTCCTCAGACTCTGTCAGTCTTAATTTAAGGAATTGTAAGCCTGATGGGTTAGTTTACCAAGCCATTGCAGGCAGGAATAATCCTTTAGAAGTTGTTAAAATGTTAGACAAATCACTACCAGGAATTACATGTTGACTTTGTTTGTGTGATGAGTGTACGCTCAGTATGGACAATTTAGCTTCCATACTTTAAGTGACAACAACTTAGGGAAACATCCCTCAGTGTCATTGAAATGACCTTTGGAACAGCTTCTCCTGCTTTATATATTACTCTAAACTTTAGATCATGTGGGACTGATGTTAGGAGACTTCTGGAAGAATTTTTGTGGACGTCTGGATTTTCTTGTTATGTACCTGTATCTCAGAGGCTCTGCATCATATTAAGCTCTCAGACAGAGTGTCACTTGGAAGACAGTTGCTCCAAGTGTGCTGATTATTCAGACAGGAGTGTTTTCCCATTGGTGTAGTATGTCTTAGTCACTGTTCTATAAAGGCGAGGAGACACCATGACTCCAAGGCTCCTCTTATAAACAAAGCGTTTAATTGGGTCTAGCTTACAGTTTCAGAGTTTTGATCCATTATCATGCCAGGTAATGTTATGTCAGGCAAGCATGGTGGTGCTGAAGAAGCTGGAGACAGCTATATCCTGATCCAGAGAGAGAGAGGGAGAGAGGGAGGGAGGGAGGGAGGGAAGGAGGGAGGGAGGGAGGGAGAGAGAGAGAGAGAGAGAGAGAGAGAGAGAGAGAGAGAGAGAGAGACACTCTGGACCTGACATGGGCTTTTTTAAAAATTGTTTTATTTATTTACATCCCAAATGTTGCCCTTCCCTTCTCAAGTACCCCCTCCAAGAGTTCTTCATCCTATTTCCCGTTCCCTTTCCCTCTGAGAGGAATATTTTGGGACTTTTGTTTGGTTGTTGTTGTTTTTTTTTTTTTTTTTTTTGGAAACCTAACTTCTTGAGTTCTTTACATATTTTGGATATCAGCCCTCTATTGGATGTAGGGTTAGAGATCTTTCCCAATCTGTTGGTTGCTGTTTTGTCCTATTGACAGTGCCCTTTGCCTTTCAGAAGCTTTGCAATTTCATGAGGTTGGTCCCATTTTTCAATCAATTGTTAAACTTTTATTGTGTTAGGCATTTTAAAGTCTCAAATAGCTGATTGTTTTATGTAATTTATGTCACAATTTTATGCAAATTATGCCAGTGATAATAACTCAGCACTACACATACTTGATACAGATCTCTCTCCATCATTTCAGTAGACCTCTCACAATTTCCAACACAAATTTCATGCTTTGACTAAACTAGCCAATGATTTTATCTTTTAAGTTATATCACATCTACGCAAATTACCTTCATCAAAATCCTCAGCCATTTTCTCTTTTGTAAGAGCATGTTCAGTTTTCATGAGGCCCTTACTCTCTTGTTCATTCCGGAGTTTTATTTCTTCTTGATTTCCAATTTTAACGATTAAAGAAAGTGTTATTTGCTCCATCTACCATGAAAATGGAGCTCATTCTCGTCAGTCACTGCTGGCATTCCAGAAAATGTTACCGTCACTCTGTAGGAGTCCACAGGTTTGAGAAGGGCCCAGGAGGAACCCTGCCAAAGAACTTCAATCACATCAATGTAAAGTTGAACCTCCTTGGGAATAAACAGAAGAGGCTCCAGGTTGACAAACAGTGTGGAAACAGAATGAAAATGGCTACTGGATGAAATATCAGTAATCAAGTTTAAAACATAATCAGCTTTCCTTAGATCTGTGTGCTTTTACTAATCAGTGTCACTATTCAGGAGAATGGGTGTTTGGTTGAAATCTGGTTTTGGTGAAAAGTATATCCTTAGGTTTTCTGTGAGTACCAGAGTTGTTTGTTCTCTTTCACAAGACCAGAAGATGAATTAATTCCTGAAGAAAATTATAGTGAACTTGGTTCAGATTCAGCAACTTTGATTCAGCAAGCCGCATAAATTAAAGGCAAAGATATGTGCAAGTATCAGTGTGTCTGAAAAAGGAACCATGCAGCAGGCTGATGAGTAAGGTAAGTAAGTTATGCAACTTTGGAAACAAGATCCAAGCTTATAAGTACATGCCGAATGCTATGGGGACAAATGGGATGGATCTATTGCCAAATAATTATACAAGTTTCCCAATGCCATTTCATATTCTTGGATACCTTTCATTGTATGTAGGCTTAAAAATATAAAATATTCTGTTATATAGTTAATATTCATTTATACAGTACACCCATCTCATGTATTTATATATACTCTACATTTTAAATTAGTTGTCTACCTTGTCTTTATATTTTTACTTTTCTTCACACTCACTGCTGAATGCCTGCATAATGCTGAGTTACTGAAATATAATAGAAGTTTCATAATTTCCAAGGAAGAGAACTGTTGCATCATCACCAAGAACATTCTGTATTCCTGTGTTAATCTTGAGTGGCTATGGTTCCATAACAGATTAATTGCCACTGATCATGAAGTAGTTAAAACACTCTCAGAATGTAGAGCTCTACTTGAATAACAATGAAGTTTTTCTTTTAATTCAGTGCCAAGTCCAAAGATTTAGTGTCTACTATTTTGTAGTTGGTCTTATTTGTTTAGAAGTAATCATTTAAGACTGTACAGAACATTGAATTGGAATGGATACAATTCTAGCCTGCAATATACATAGTAGAATTGGTTATAAGATGTCAAAGATTAGATATTCTATGCAATAATATTTCAAGCATGAAAGTAAGTACTAGCTAGGTTTCAGGATCTCAGAATAACTTATCTTAAAGACACCAGCTTTGTCTGTTCTCACTGTGATTATTTTTCACAGGACAGCAAAGTTTCAGATTGTTTGGCACATAAAGATATCTTTTTTCATGAGCCAGAGATAAAAATAAAGAAAAATAGAGGAAAAGTAGTTTATCAGTAAGGAATAACTTCATTTAATTTCTTTGATAGCGGGTATAATTATATTAAACTGTATATATAAAATTTAATTCATACAGCTAAAAGAGAATACATATATATTTGTCAATATGTAGATATATAAATATTGCTAACATATATTATATGAACTAAGCAAGGATTAGATAAGTGTATGTGATGTGTTGTCCTATACAAGTAAACAAGGAATATAGAGACTTCAGTATATGTGTAAAGTATGGTTGAAAAGACTATGGGTAGGCAGGGTGTGCTCTGAAGGGGAGACAGGATGAAATCAAATAGTAAGAGGGAAACTTTTACAGAATTTACTTTCTAGGCACTCTATCTTCTAAACTTTGAGCCCTGATAATATATTCAATTACTAAGGCTATTTTATTTTTTAAAAAAATCTACTTTTAAGAAAATCTATTTCATTTAAAATCTAACCAAGAGTATATTTAAGTTTGATGAAGCCAATAAAAGTTTTTGTTTAATTTGTTTGTTTTTGCTATAATACACATATTTTTTTCTTTTTTATATTGGATATTTTATTTACATTTCATATGTTGTCCCCTTACCCCATCCCCCACCCACCCGGGAACCCCCTATCCCCTTACCCCTCCTCCTTCTTCTCTGTGGATGTAACCCCTACCTACCCCCCCACTCCCACTTTCCCACCCTCAAAATTCCCATCCCCTGGGGCGTCCAGGCTTCATGAGGTCAAGGTTCTCTTCTTCCACCTATGCCCAGCAGGGCCCTCCACTCTTACATATTCAGCTGAAGCCCTGGATCCCTCCCTAAGTGCTCCCAGGCTGGTGGTTTAGACCCTGGGAGCTGTGGTTGGTTGGTATTGTTGCTCTCCTCATGGTGCCACAAACCCTTTCAGCTCCTTCAGTCCTCACTCTAACTCCTCCATTGAGAACCCCATGATAAGTTCAATGGCTATCTGAGAAGACATCTTGAAAGTTTTTCTGTTGATTTTGTTGACATAAATTATTTGTCAGTTCTGGGTTATAGAAATGTGACTGGAAGCTACCATGAAATAGTAAATGGTGTAACACACAAATCTCCACAGAAAGACAAGAGAGTAGAGTGTATAAAGCTGATATATAATTGTTTATGAGATGTTCAAGTCATGTGGAAAATTGCCTAGATGTTATAACAACCCTTCATAGCTTGTCCTGGTATACACACATTCTAGGCTTGTCCTGATGTACACACTTTATGGGGTTTTCCTGATATACACACTTCATAGGGTTGTCCTGATATACACACTTTATAGGGTTGTCCTGTTATACACACTTCATAGAGTTGCCCTGATGTACACACTTCACAGGAAGATTATCATTCCAAGTGACAATCATGCTTAAAAAACTTTTCTTCTTTTTACTATTTATGTCAGTGTTATATTATGCTATAAAATATGTAGAGATTTAATGTTCATCTAATGATGTAAAAGAAGAAACTACACAAAAATAAAAGCTACCTAAATTTACATTTAGAATGCAATTTGGTATTCTGAAAAATGTATAACTCACACTCTGAATCCACTAGAAAATTATTTTTAAAATACCATGGTTTCTTAAGGAAAAGAGTTAGCATTTTAGATAGGAAACTTTAGCTACAGAATAAAACGTGAAAGAAATAAACTTTATGAGACTAGGAAATATGTAAACATTTACAATGGCATGTACCAGATATATATTCTTATTAATTTAAACATGCAAGTACTATCACTTTTAGGAGAAAATAACATCAGAACTTATCTGACCTTTATTTTCTCGTGCCAGAACTAAACTGTTCAAAAACTAGTCACAGTTCTAATATCACATGATGTAAAAGAATATAGATATAAATATTGATGTTTCTTGAGTTTTGTATAGTAGTAGGTTCAATAGTAGAGATCATGATCCTATAGTCAAATTATAGCAATACATGGATTTTTGATGCATTGTACATACTGAAAACATCTCATTTCATCTGGATGGTAGTACTTTGAAGCAAACGAAGGGATCTGCCTAGAAAAATTAGATAGTGTAAGTCCATGAAATATTTATGTGCCCATTATTGTACTAAAATTTTATATAAAGGTAAATATGAAATATTAGATCACATACATCAAGAGACATGATGATTAAAGGACATTGATAAAGAGGTTGACACACTATATCATTAAAAGGGGTACAGTTTTATCACCAGAAGAGAAATTCCAATGGACTAAAAGAGATAAAATTTCTAATCACCAAATCATGTGTAAATCCAAAAAGGTAGGTTAAAGTACAAATAGAATTTTAAAATAGTACGATTGGAGACACAGATTGATTCAGGGAAGCTTTCCAAATTCAATGCTTATTAACTTATATTACTATTAAATCATGAATAAATAGATAACTGAGAGCAGCAGGTAGACGAATGTACTCTAATATTCATAAACTATGTACCCTTGATTGTAATGTTTAGTAACTGTAAATGCTATGTAATTTATAATTGTTTAGTTTACTTTAATAATAAGGTAACCATAATTGTCTTACTAATGACAGTGTAAGGTTTAATATAGATTTTCCTAACAATTTACTATACAATTGATGTTTTATCAATAAAAGAAATCAGGTTTTTTAGTTCTGAGAACTTGACTGAAGTCAGGGAGCTGGAAAAATCATTCTATTTTCAGGTTGCGGATTGCTGAAGTATCCTTATATTTTTCCCTGGCAGAAAGCACTGGAAAGTTCTCCAGGGTTCCTGAGCTCAGTCTCATTTCTGAAGGAACTACACTCATGTACCAATACCACCAAAGACCATCCAGTGTAATATGTGGTTACATTGGAGGGTAGGATGCAAATGCATGAGTAAAATAGGCAGCCCCACATCGTCCACAGTTGTAGAATTATATTTCAAAGTGTATCTTCCTTACTGGTTTCTCATCCTTGGATGATAACATTTCTTTTTCTTATGGATGGTAGTGGAAAAGCAACGTATTTGAAGGAAACCTGCAGCTCCAGATACATTTAATAACACTGTTATGCAGAGTGTTCTTTATTCATCACAGAATAACCTTTATAAGGTTCAGCATTTCCCCAATTTTGAAATGAATGCCATGCACCAAAATATTTTCTATAACAGCATTAAATGATGCATTATTACCACAAAGGTATTGAATGTTAGAGAGAAAGCATATGGTACTATGTAATTTTTAAATTGATATAAAGATATCACAAATAAAATATTTAGTAGAATTTACCATTACATTTTTCACATGCTAATTACATCAAAATAAATCCATATACTTTTGAGTACATTGAAATAAATTCAAAGACAAATTAAAGTAAAATGCATCTCTGAAGGTTGTCATTCACCTATTTACACAGGAACTTAATTAACCTATCTCGTTCTCTCCAGGGTAGTTTAAACAAAATGGATTACAGGCTTATTGTTAACTCTTATTCTAAGAAAAAGATTGTGTTTGGGGACTTCTAGTATAATAAGTGAAAGAATGGATCATGTAATTTATGGTGGGATGGTGGTGGAAGAGCAGACAGAACCTTTGGAGTTAACTGCAGCTTCAGATACATTTAATAACACTGTTATACATAGAGCCCTTACAAATCAATACAAAAAGAATCAACACTTGGAAATAAAAAGGAACTGTATCATACAATTTTAAATTCTCCATGTGAATCCTAGTTCTTATGTAAAAAAGAATCAAAGAGAGTTTGCTCTGGAGCCAAATATAAGTGACTGTGGCCCAGGAACATGGAAATCAGGCTATCCCAAATACAGTGTTCCACCGTAGTAACCATTTAAAAGGTACTCTAATTAGAGAACAAAAGAAAAACACAAAGCAAGGCATTTTCAGATTCATTGATGGAAACAGGTAGATAGTTTATAGCCAAGCAGAGGCACTTCTGGTAAGAAGCTTCATATGCTATCTGATGATATTCTGAGCCTTTGGATTGGTGGAATCTATTGGTCTGTTAGGTTAACACATCCCAGAATGCTTCGGTTGATGGTCACAAGAATGTTTTAAGTCAGACACAGACTTGGGCAATGAATGGTTACTAAGATAGATAAAGATATTTCAAGGTAATTTGGCTGTAAATCTGCAACTCAAAACACAAAGTAATCAAGGCTTTCTAAATCACCCAGCCTTGTAGTATCTTCAATGTGAGCATGTTTGATTTCCAGGACTTCTGCTCACAAAATAAAGTCAAATGTCTGTTAAAACACAATAAAATTTAAGCATACTTGTAGTAAACTTTAAATTAAATGTTATGTATGTATGAAGCAGTTCTTTTACACACACACACACACGTATATATATATATATATATA
>NW_021604636.1:39125-50752 GCF_004785775.1 Grammomys surdaster | reverse complement strand
AGTACCTTTCTAAAATAAAAACCCTGACATATTAACAAATAATAAATAGTTAAAGAGTTATCCTAGTAGAAACTTATACTATAGTGGAGGGAGACACACAATAAGTATAAGGAATGAAAAATATGTGTTATATTTTTTAGTTATTCATTTTAGATTTTGGAAATTATAGTGTAATTACATCATTTCTCACTTTTCTTTTTTCCCTTCATACCCACCCATATATATGCCTTCTTTCTCTGTGTCAAACTTATGGACTTTTTTTTCATTAATTGTTGCATATTTATGCTTACATGCGACATATACACATTATCCAGAATATACACATATATTTATACTTAACATAAAAACAGAAATATACATATTTCTACCTAATCTTATTAATCTTATAATGATACTTGTATGCATGTTTTTGAGGCTTGCCACCTGATATTGGATGCTCAAGTGGTGTACTCTTGTCTGCATAAGGCTAAGTTTTCCACTCTCAGAATTCTTTAACTGCCTGTAATTTATTGTATAGTGTGGAAGTCTCCTGGATTTTCCTTCTTCGCTTGGCTTGTCTGTCTATTGCTGAGACTTCATTCAGCTCATGTTTAGGCAGCCATGTTAGTGAGACTTGACAAGTGTAGCTTCTGACATTGTTAGAGGGCATATCACAATAAACTCCCTGATATCCTGGCTCTTATGATCTCTCTTCCCATTCTTCTACAATGGTCCCTAAATTTTGGGTGCAGATGCTCTTTGTTGTCCTTTGGCATTTTGAGTTGTGATTTTCTAAACTCATCTCTATTGCAAAGAGACGTTTTCCTCATCAGGGATAAAGGCTACACTTGTTAATAAGTATAATGGCAAACACTTAGAGTATAGGTCTGGGTTATGCTTGTTTATTGCACATCTCCTTCACGACCCATGACTTTAATAGCACTGGGTAGTTGACTAAGTTTTCAGTACCAAACACCATGATTTTCCACTTATAGAACACATATTAAAGAGTGACAATTACTACAGGAAACAAAACTAGGGAATGTAGATATGGAATATTGATGTTAGAATTGTACCAACAGAAAATAATCTTCTATTAAGATCCCCAGTGGAGATCTTTATAAGTAAAAAAGCATTGAACTAAAGCTTCAGAAATGAGACAGCAGAGAAGTCAGGCAGAAATCCAGCTATTGTAGATATTTTGATAGAAGAATGTATCTGGCCAATAAAAAAAAACACAGTGTGGCTTCTAGCAATATAATTTGAGGTAGAGGATTAGAAAATGAGAAAATATCAAGAGAGAGGTGATTACAAGTCATATGACCTTGGCAATTAAGAAAAAAAAAGATGAACTCAGAATGGTGAGTAGGATTTGACCTATGTAAACTAAGTACAAAGGGTTCTCCTATATAAATACCTCTACATCAGGTATGGAATGAAAAGGGTAGAGTACAAATGTACATCTTTTGATCATGTAGGAGATGAAGGTAGAAATATCAGTGATAGTAGTATCCTGGTAAGATGATTTGTGGAATTCAAAGGTAGGTCTCGTAGGATGTCCTGACTCTCAGATATGGAAAATGGGAGAAAAGAATAACAGGCTGTCTATCAAACCTACTCAAGATAAATGATTGTCTCCACCATTTATAATGTTTTTCAATAACACATATTTCCAAGCAGCAGGCAGACATGAGCAGAGGAGTCTTTCCCAAAGCTGTGTGCTGCCTGCACTGATCCTTATACCGTGCTCTTTGCATATTTAAGCACAAGCTATAGTCTGAATCCACACCAATCTATATGAAACATTGCTTCCATGGAAATCACTTCAAACATAATGTATCTTCTTTATCTACTAAATTATATAACTTATCTTTTTTAAAGAACCATGCATCAAGGCCACAATTTTCTTTTAGTATATTTTTATTGGATGTTTTATTTACATTTCATATGTTATCCCCTTACCCCATCCCCCCCCCGCCCAGGAACCGCCTATCTCACACCACTCCTCCTGCTTCTCTGCGGATGTGCTCCTACCTACCCCCCATTCCCACCTCCCCACCCTCAAATTCCCACCCACTGGGGCGTCCAGCCTTCATGAGACCAAGGATTTCTTCTCCCACCTATGCTGGACAGGGCCATCCTTTCTTACATATACAGCTGGAGCCATGGATCCCTCCCTAATTGTTCCCAGGATGGTGGTTTAGACCCTGGGAGCTCTGGTTGGTTGATATTGTTGCTCTCCCCATGGGGGTGAAAACCCTTTCAGCTCCTAGAGTCTTCACTCTCACTCCTCCATTGGGAACACCTTGATCAGTTCAATGGTTAGCTGTGAGCATCTGCCTCTGAGTATGTCAGACTCTTGCAGACCTCTAAGGAGACAGCTATATCAGGCTCTTGTCAGCATGCACTTCCTGACTTACACATCAGCATCTACCTTTGGTGGTTGCACATGGAATGGATACCCAGGTGGAATGGTCTGAAGACGAAGGGCCACAATTTTTAACATAGTAATTCTAGATAGACTAGATGCATCCCGGTGAAATCATTTTATAGAAGGACCATCTCCCATTAGTAAATAGCATTTGTTGTCCTAGGAACATCAAGAATGTCTTTACACAGGGATCTAACTGCATTATCTATAACTGGAATGATTAAATAGTAGATTTGATATCTTTTGCTAATCCTTACTTTCCAAGGGAGTGAAAGATGACTTTCAAAGATTTCCCTAAAGACTTGGAATTATAGAGTATTCATTAAGTGTAATAGGAACACCAAAGATGGGCAGTCCTTGCACAGAGAAACGATGGAACCTGTTTGCAGGATCATATTTGAGGCACAAATTATATATTTAGGTAGAAACCTCAGTTCAGTAATTGCTGTGGGACCCTAGAGTTCAGGCAGTTATCTGGAACCTTGGTATAAATTTGGGAATCATTATCATATAAATAGTATTTAAAATCGAGATTGGAAGTAATCACCAGAAGATTTGAGACTAGATTGTAAAATGAAACCTAAAATAGTAACTCCAGAATAAATAGATGGAAGGGGTAGTATATTAAATAGTTGAGTACTAAATATATTTAGTATTTAATTAGAAATGATATATATCACCCATGTAATAATTAGAGGAATGAAGAAGGATGTTTTAATAGTATTTCTACACATAATATGATACTTAAATGTTTCAACTGATAGAAAACAGTAGACCTTGTGAACAAAAACATAAACATAAAGCAAAATAGTCAAAAGCACATTTTTTGCATATTTTCCTTTAATTGAGATAGTTTTCCAAATGTTAGTAAGGAATTATTCCTATGTCGAAAGCTTTCCAGGTTAAATGTATTGTACATCAAAGTAAGTGAAACGAACAAACAAAAAAGACAATAGATCAAGTTTTTGTTGAACATTTTAAAATAGTTCAATATTTCTGAAAGCATAAAATGTTTGACAATTACATACATGCTCCAGTTTCTTTTCTAATATTATAATAGTAATTACTGTCCTTATTATTTCTATTTCATGCTTGATTTTAAACCTAGAACATCTTCAAAATTAGCAATTATTTTATGACCAACTCTTTAGACTATATTGAAAGTGGAGATCAATGATCTCATACTGTGAAAGAAAAATAGATGGTTTGGAATCCAGTCAAAACAGCATCTTGAATTATAAAATGATTTTAAACATTATTTTTATACCATTATAAAATATTTTATAATGTTTTTATTACCTTCTTGCATTTTTCTTTTATTTTTACGATTAAATTTAATTACTTCATGTTTCCTTCTATCCTCCCTCCACTTGCTATTTTTTGAGAATATTTTCCACTCTCCAACATTCTTGTAGATACTTCTCTATACCCTGTCTCTCTCCCTCATTTATCTTTCTCACACACTCTATCTCCCTCTCAGAAAAATATAAAAAAAGCAAAGCAACATATAACTGAAAAATGAAAAATTAATAAAACAAAATAGAACAAAAGAAAACAAAAAGCAAGCATGCATGCACTCAAACACACACTCACACTCATGGATTCTGTTTATGTTTTGACAGCTACTTCTAATTAAAAGCTATTCTAATCTTTTTTTTCCTACACAATTTCACTAGATATCCTTTGCTATTTTTAGGCTCATGGTAAGCCTCTTGCCTTTTCCACATCTATATGGGGATTTTATGCATGGATCACTCTATCTAGCTATGTGATATTTCCTTTTGGATATTTCTTGTAAAGAAGCAGAATCACCCACCCAGTCTTAACAATTTCTCTATAAATGTTCCCTTACCCCTAATCAAAAAAATTTCACTGGAAGCCAAACAGCAAAGGGGTAATAAAGTTCATTGCCACTTGCTGTAGTTAACAGAATTAACTGGAAAAAAATACACAATTGCATTTAGCACTGAGATTTAATACCTGCACATTAGTTGTTATTAGCAAGTCAAAGATCCCATACTATTTAATCTAGTATTACACTTCAGCAATGTAAAACATACAAAAAAAGTAACGATGCTGATTTTAGGATCAAGCAACTGATGTTGGTTCCTAGTATAAGAATATGGATACATTACCAAATGCTCTAAACCAAAGGTTTTTTTTAAAATCTATACTGTAGGACTAATGATCATTATCTACCCAAGGTTGTGAAGAAATGGCTGCCAGCAGCTATTCATTAAAGTGCTACTGTGTCCCTTACATTAATGATTTTGCTATCAGAATCCTCATGATGATTTGTATATTTTGCTTTAAAACAGAACAAATCTTTAATACAAATTAAGAATATGAATGTGGAGATAATTAGGAAACTGACTTGACTATTTTACTACCGTCATTTATTCTTTTCATTTGATGAGTTGTCAGCTTCATTTGGTACTACATGCATTCATCAAAATCACACTCAGCAACAACAATAAATAATGTCTGCCTCAAGAACGAACATCACATAGAGGCTGGAATGCTCTTTTCTAGAGTCAAGGAAGCAAATAGATTTCAACGTCCAGCAATGTAGGATGCTCTGACTTGAAATGTTATAATTGCATTCAGCAGATCTAGGCCTATCAAGCATCCTTGAACAAGGGAATACTTGAAATGGGAGGTGTTTGCTTCAAATTGTCATCATATTTTTGTTGGAGTTTACAAAAGAATCCTAACGGTGAACCATTGCATACTGTTAGGTAACTGCTCTACTGATTAAACATCGACTCATACGCCACCAAATTACAGTGAAGCATAAATCAGAGTGCAGGAATTGCCTCTGTGAACCGATCGTACCTCGAGAATGATGAGGATCTGCTTATGGTTTGGTTTTTACACTGAGAATAAAGCCACATCCAACGCTGTTTATCAGGATGGAAGATTTATGTTAGCTGTGCATTGACCTCATAGTCCCCCAATTACCTGAGTTTCCAAAGGAAATTAAATGCATCCAAAAGCATTTCTAACATACACGCTAAAGTATCGTAACTTTTGGAGTCTCCTTCAGGATCATACATGACTAGTAAGTCTCTTCAGTTTTACTGGACAATCAGAATACTTTATTATAAAATAGCCTTTGTGGTATCTGGTTAAATATTGTTCTCATCAAACAGTAGCTTGATAGTAAATAAACAAATAGAACACATTTATACTAAATCTTAAGAAAAGCCTGCCTAGATTTTCAATTTTCAATAATACTATCCTCAAATAAAGATGGGAAAACTACATTTTATTTTGTTCTTAGTATCATTTTAAATCATGTGTATTCAATTACAAATGTTCAAGTTTCCTACCTAGTTTCCTTCTAGACCTCCTACTTTCGTGCTACTGATGCTCTTTGTAGCTAGATATTCTATTATGAGTTCTGAAAAACCATGTAATTGCCTTTTGTTCCCAGGGATTTTTTTTTTAATCAGGCCTTTGTTCCTTCTTGTCTGATGGAAGAGTATCCATTTGATTGCTCTGTCCAACATCTTGTTTCCTTCCATGCCATCCTTGACTTTGCTGCCAGAGAGAGGTCTCTATGGCATGCATCTGTAATTCTGATTTTGCTTTTACTAAAGATATCTTAGTGATTATTAATCGCATTTTGATATAAACGATAATACCTACCCTCATAACTGCCAATTCTGCCCCAAAGTGACCATGAAATCCTTGCCTAAATCAATGGCTAGCCCAGAGTAGCAATTACATAAGTTTAGCACTCATTTTGTTATTGCTGTTTCAACCAGACATTGTGATCACCTCTCAGCTGTCATCACTTGCATTCTTATAAACCAGCATTTGGTGCTGCAGCCATGATAATACCCATTGAAAGAGACTTGGAGCGTCTCATCATTGATCTTTATGACTATTGTTTATTCAGTTCTGTTCCTGCTCATCTGAAATGACATGTAAATACCCATTTATATATAAATTTCACTATCATTAAATAAATGTGGTATATGCTGTATATAAAGGCAGATATTTGTTTATTAAAGTTCTGCAGTTGTAACAGAAGGATCTCCTATTCATTGTGTACTTGCTACATACTTGAAGAATGGCTGTTGTGATGTGGAGGTAAGGATGCAGACTCTATTCAAACTGCAAGGCGCATCTCACTTTCCTCTTTGCCATGATATTATTGGAGTAATCTTTATAGGCATCTAGAAGGAAACCCAGTGTCCAAGCTTCCCTTCTTTTATAGGGCAAACTGAATAGCAGCAGCAAACCCTAGTTTGTCATTGATAAAGCAAACTTTTCAGTTTCCTAGTACAGATAGTTACAGAGATCATAAGAGAATCTTCTCAAAGCAGAGTAGCTTTGCATCAGAAAAGGGTTATATAGCAAATAACTACAGTGAAAGATTTATCCTCCTAGCTAATCTTAGCCAGATAATAAACTGCCCATATAATTAATAGCTGGTTTTCTGAAATTTTATATGCACTTTTTGTTTCCTGTTATATAAGTAAGCCTCTTACTTTTTCATTGATTTCCAATTCACCGAGAAGAGCAGTGGTCCAGAAATAACCCATGAATTGCATTATCTAATTTCATTAAGGTAAACTGGAATTTCCGGTAAAGATTCAACAGCGAAAAGACAACTAAAAGTGAAACTTCAAACTACCCTTTTAGGGGATATAAGCTTCAGCTATCTTCTTGTGATTCTACTCTCTTCTGTTTCTGGGCAGAGATTGGGAGTAATTCCAGACATCATTCAGGATTTCATTACCAAAGCCGATGTTTTTGTGGCTCAATCTGTTGCTCAGCCCTTCACAGTTCTAGGATATAAAATGCTGTGTCAGGTCTTCAGAACTTTATCTCTCCTTGTGTGGCCCTTTATTCATGAAAATCGACCTTTTTCGTTATAACAGGAGAAGCATATTTGAGAAGAATATTGAACTCTTCTCTCCATGAATTTCCTGTGCACGGGATATAGTGTGCTTGTATGAGTAGATCTTTAGTTGTTAGTGCCTTTCAGGGAAGAGATAAGATCCAGTGACAAAGAAAAGGGTTAACTCTTAAGATTTAAAAAAGAGGTGGGGGGAGAGATGAACAAATTTGGCTATCCTAAAAGATAGGGAATAAGAAGTTGATGGACAGTCTGTAAAACTGTTTCCTCTTCCTCTATTCCTACCCATTTCCACCCCATCTTCCCTCCAATTGGATCTAACTCCCATTCCGTCTCTCATTAGAAAGAATAGGGTTCTAGGGGAGAACAACAAAACATAACAAAATAAAATACAGAATAAAACAAAATCCACCACATTGATATTGGACAAGGTAAATCAACAGACCGAAAAGAGCCCAAGAGAAGGCACAAGAATCAAAGAGCCCCCTTGTTTCCATACTAAGAAGTCCCATAAAAATGCTAAAGTGAAATCTATTATATATACATAAATACATACATAATATTAATGAATATATATTATGTATATATTTATGTATATCTCACACACACACACGCTCACACACAGACACACACACAGATACACACACACACACACACAGGACCTGGTGTGGAACTGTCTTGCTGCTTCAGTCTCTTTGAGTTCATGAGATTTGCTTAGCTGAGGCACTTGTTCTGGTGTCCTTTTTCTCCTCTGGTGCTTATACTCTTTCTGCCCCTTCTTGCCTGGAATTCTCTGAGCTCTGGGGTGTTAAGTTCTATTGAAGTATCATATTTAGAGCTGTGTGTTTCAAGGTAGGTCTCTCTCTCTCCTCTCTTCTCCTCTCTTCTCCTCTCCTCTCCCCTCCCCTCCCCCTCCCCCTACCCTACCCTCCCCCTTCCCCTCTCCCTCCCCCTCCCCTTCCCTCCCTCCCTCCTTCCCTCCCTCCCTCCCCCCCTCTCTCTCTGTGTGCGTGTGTGTGTGTGTGTATGTGCCTGTGGTACGGCTGAAGGTCTTTGTATTTGTTAACATCTGTGCAGGAAGAAGCTTTTCTGATAATGGCTGAATAAGGAATTGATCTATGAGTGTAGTAGGGTATCATCAGGGGTCACTTTATCACTATCTTTTAAGACAGTAATTCTCTGGACGATCTGCAGGCCCAGGGTAATTTGCCTTCCCATTGCCAAGATAAAGTGCATCCTCACTAGTCAGTGTGTATTTATTTGACTCACAGTTTATTTAAATGCATCAAAGAGTTTTCTTTCTTATACTGTTACTCATTAAATCCATTTTACAATGCTTTCCTGTAAGACTCCAAAATAGTCCTGTAAAGGTCTAATAACTTCAATATTTTTCATTAATGTAAGCGTTTTTCTGTAAAAAAATGAAATGAATAAAATTTGCATTAAGCTTAAGGAAATAATTTTTCACTTGTTGATTTTTGAATACATAAGCAGGAGTCAACTAAATTGGCTAGAATAAGGTGCTAATTATATTAAAATTGTGATTTGTATTCTCATATAAGAAAGTTATATTTGAAAGAAAACAATTCAAAGGCCATAATTTGTATTCCCAATGAAATTCTTAGGCAATAAGAAGCATATTAATTGTGAAAAATGTAAGGAGAAGCAAGTTTCCCTTTTTAGCCAAGAGAATACAAGTATTCTTTAGAAAATTGAAATATGTAGCTCATCAACTGGCTAGTTCCATCATCATCTCCTATGGAGATGCTCATCATCATTTAAATTGGAAATTAAGAGAGCAGGAGCATGGCTCCTTCTTCTCTCCACACCATTGGACAGCACTTAGAATCCATAGGAACAAAAGCTGCCAAATACAGAGGATAATTGAGAAATGGCCCCCTGCTAGAACAGTTAAGAATTATTCTCTAATTGATGTCAATATTCTATCAAAAAGTAATACCAACTTGAACAATTTTTATGCCTATATAAGCTTGTATAAACAGATAAATAATAAAAATAAATGTAGTCTTACCTTTTCCAATGTGCCGAATCTGAACAAATTTATTTAAATAATAATTTTTAATCTGTCATATTTTTGTGCATAGTACTGAGTTGTTATTGTACTAAAAGTAAAACTTTTTAAAGTGAACAACTTCATTTTAAATGTATTAAAAGTATTATTTGTGAAATTTATTTTGAATAACATATCAGTTTTTAAACAAAGATTCATTGACATTGTGGGCAATTTAAAAAATATATGAGAAGATATTAAATGCAAATATCAAATATTCATTATCCCTACCATTAAACATCACCAGGTGTTTTACTTCCTTTTTGTTTTTAATAGAATCCAGTTTCTTAAAATGAAAACATGTCATAGAATAAATTATACCCGACATAAATATCTTCCCTTCTCTAATTGTTTCCTGATAGTTGTTATTCAGATTATCACTTTACTACATGCATAATATTTTGACTTCTTCTCACTATTAGAAGTAATACTGCTGTGGATGTTTGGTTACAAATCTGCTCAAATTTTTATTGGGTCTTTCAGTAGGACCGAGAGCATTACTTTGAAAGCTTTCAATAAGCCTTTTATCACCAAGTGCCAAATTTCTTCTCTTAGTGAAACTGCTCCAATTTATCCTGCCGCTATCATCATATGAGAGTTCTTAATTCCCATGTTAAATCTCAAGCCCTACAAGGTTTATTCAGTTCCTAGAACTTGTTTTTCGTAAATTTACATCTTTCTGCACAAATTTGTATAAAATACATATAGCTTTTCCAATATTTTATTTTCTTGACACAAAAGTCAGACAGCATTATTTTCAAAAGTCTATTTTAGTCCTTATAGTGCAATACAATTTTGAACATTAATGAACGAATGTACCAACTCTAATTATTGATTTTTGTGTCATTCAAAATAGAAAATGATCTAAGTGTTGCATAAAATTTTAGCAAATAATTTTAAATGTACAAAATCATGCACACATAGTATGTCTCTAGTGTCACCTTTGCATAGTCATTTACTTAAGTACAGATTAGCATGTTAATGCATTTTTGAAATATATCTATTAATGTTTTCATTTATATCCCTTTATGTGTATGTGCAGATATGTCACCGTATACATGAGCTGATCCCACATATTAACCTGTTTGTCATTGCTTCACTTTAGTCTCCCTTCCTTGTTTATTTGTCCTTAATTTCTGACAGTAAATAATGTTGTTCTCTCCATCTGGTACTTGCATGTTTAACCCCTGAACATGCATAAGACCTTTCAGAATGTTCAATATATATTCTGATAAGAAATAAACTCATGTACTAGAATTTTGCAATCTAATACTACAAAATTCATATGGCCCAAGAGAGTCTGTATCATAACTATATGAGTATGCATGTACATCTGAATACATATACATGTGAATGTATATTACATATGTTTGTATATTAACTACACATATATAAATTAACTATACATATATACATATGGAACATGTAGATTTTATGTTTCTGTTAAGTGCTTGAAGGACTACTTTGTCTGGTGTAGTGGGAGAAGATGAGCCTAATTTGTAGAGTATTGGTGCCCAGGGAAGGGAGGTGTTGTGGGGGCACCCTCTCAGAGGTGAAGGAAGGGGAGATGAACTCTGGGAAGGGGGACCAGGAAGGGAGGCAACATTTGGGATGTAAAAAATACAATAATTAATTTTTAAAAATTAGTTGAAAATTCTTTTTTCTTCATTTGTAAACTTTCTACATTAAGTAAATTACAACTTGATCTATTACATCAATTGTAAATGTTCTTCTTATTTATTTATTATTTATTTAGCCATATGACTGTATTCACTTTGAATCCATGCGGAGGCTTTCATGATGTAAAATACAACAATTTTTTTCATTGATGTATTTTGGGTGAAATGTTCTAACTTTACTGTTCTTTTTCTTCTTTTCACTTGGAGAACATTTTTAATGCATCTTTGGAACTTGGACAAAACAATAACATAATACTTTTTTCAGACTTAAGATGTTTAAAAAAATTATTTCACACTCTTATATGCCCATTTTTAAGTTTTCATGTTTGTCTCCCTAATACCGCATATCACATTTGCTAGTTACTTTTATCCTATTTTGATTTGAATCGAGTTATTTTTATTTATTCACTCTCTCTTTCTGTCTCTGATTGTCAGAGAGAGAGAGAGAGAGAGAGAGAGAGAGAGAGAGAGAGAGAAGAGGAGAGGAGAGGAGAGGAGAGGAGAGGAGAGGAGAGGAGAGGAGAGGAGAGGAGAGGAGAGGAGAGGAGAGGAGAAGAGAAGAGAAGAGAAGAGAAGAGAAGAGAAGAGAAGAGAAGA
>NW_021604636.1:36328-39115 GCF_004785775.1 Grammomys surdaster | reverse complement strand
AAGAGAAGAGAAGAGAAGAGAAGAGAAGAGAAGAGAAGAGAAGAGAAAGGAGAGAAGAAAAATAGAGAAGACAGAAAAGTGCTCATGCATATGCATAACAAAGTACAACTTGCAGAAATCTGAGGTTTCCTCTGTTTCTGAGTCACACGAATCATACTCAGGTTGCTGTGACCCCATACTTGGTGGCTAAACCCTCACCAATCCCCTGCAAAACACAGGATTGGATAGCAGCCAGTTCAACTGTCTTACCTGAATTAATTTCATTTGCTAAACCTGAATTCCCTATCAATGTGATAACAATACTTAGTCCCAGTTGGTGTCTGGTGGAAAGGCTTCTTAGGAAGTAGGTGGAATGAAGGGGGACAGCGACAGGCTTTGAGACTCACCTTGATTTGAGTTTCCCTAATTTCTTTCTCAGTCCCTTTACCCTTTGAGTTGAGGAAAGCTGCTGATTTGAGTTAATGTTGTATCCAGCCACTTTGCCCAAGTTGTTTACCAGCTATAGGAGTTCTCTTGTGGATTTTTTTTGGGGGGGGTCACTTATGTATACTATCATATCATCTGCAAATAGTGATATCTTGACTTCCTCCTTGATCTTTTGTTGTCCATTGCTCTGGCTAGAACTTCAAGTACTATATTGAATAGATAGGGAGAAAGTGGGCAGCCTTGTCTTATCCATTTTTAGTGAGATTCCTTCAAGTTTCTCTCCATTTAGTTTGATGTTGGCTATTGGCTTGCTGTATATTTCTTTTATTATATTTAGGTATGGATCTTGAATTCCTGATGTCTCCAATTCTTTTGGCATGAAGGGTTTTTGTATTTTGTCAAAGGCTTTTTCAGCATCTAATGAAATGATCAAGTGTTTTTTTTTCCTTTGAATGTGTTTATATTGTGGGTTATGTTCATGGATTTTTGTATATTGAACCATCCTTGCATCTCTGGGATGAAGCCTATTTGATCATGGTGAATGTTCGTTTTCATGTTTTTTTTGGATTCAGTTCACAAGAATTTGTCTGTTTCCTGCTTTGGGTTGAGATATGAACTGCTATTCCAACCACCATGTCTTATCTACCTGGTGCCTCACTTACACATTGTGATAATAGAGGACTTATATCCCTCTGGAACTATAAGCCCTAGATAAACCCTTTATTCTATGAGTTGCTTGGCTACAGCATTTTATCACAGTAACATAAAAGTTAATGGTACACAGTTCAAAGTGTAGTCTGTCTTAGTATGGGAAGTGAAGGCAACAGGGTCTTGAAGCAGCTGGTCACATTACTTCCACAGTCAAAGAGAGTAATGAAAGTGTGCTATAGCTTAGGTCGCTTTTTTCAGGTTCTATAGTATCAGGATCCCAGCCAGGGAATGACCTTACTCACATGGGGTGTTTCTTTCCATCTCAAATCATGCCATCAAGATAATCCTCCACTGGCCAGCCCAGAGACCCATCTGCCAGGCAGTTCTAGATTTGTGAGATTGGAAAAAGTAATTATCACACATC
This sequence comes from Grammomys surdaster, assembly GCF_004785775.1. Taxonomy (NCBI): domain Eukaryota; kingdom Metazoa; phylum Chordata; class Mammalia; order Rodentia; family Muridae; genus Grammomys; species Grammomys surdaster. The sequence goes on along the minus strand of NW_021604636.1, from coordinate 37,614 downwards.
TTTCTTCTGTACTCCAACAACAACAGAATGTAATTTTATGAATGTGTATTCTTTTTATAATACTTCCCAGCACACAATGCAAACCTTATGGAGAAAAAAATGACCCCTTTACAAATATTGTATGTATGTGGTACAATTATTGCTGGAATAAAACCTTAATCTCCTTTTGTGCTGAATGGGACAGAATGATCCATGTTCCTTGAATCTTGTATTTGTTTTGAGCAAGGCCATGAAGTAGCTATTAAAAATGTAAGCATTAAGCACAGAGAGAATCCACCAGCTCCTCAGAGCCAGCCATCGCTCTTCCCTGTGTTGCAATACAGTAGCCATCTGTCTTCATGAAATGCTTGTCTGTGTCATATTACTCTTCCAGCCTTTCTCACCCTTTATGGAAAATTTGTTTCAGTATTTAATTATTATTGCAATTGAATGCATTTTTAAATGGTCAAATCAGATTTGATGACAAAAGTTTAAACTCATTACTTTTGTCAATCTGGGAAAATAAGAGAAAGGGGATGCTAGAGGGGTGGGATGGCGTGGGTGAGTGAGTGAGGGAGCACCCTCTTAGTGGCTAAGGGGAGGAGGAAAGAGTTCGGGGGATCCTGGAGTGGGGACTGGGAATGGGGGGGAGGGACATTTAAAATGTAAATAAATAGAATAATTAAAAACTGAATTCTGAGTACAATCTGTTATTCAGCATGGACAGAGTAGGCATGTTTAATAAGAACACTGATCTTTATTAACTGAATGTAGGATGAATTACATATGGCCAAGAGTGGAAATTCTTTTTGCCATCTAAAACATCAGTGGGCTTTAAGCAGGAGACATTTTGAAAATCAATTTAAATAATCTTTTTTAGTTGGAAGTGCTATTTTATTGTTTACAATGCTTACAGCCTCAACAGTTTCTTGTCTATTTTTGTTATATCTTATATTCATATTAATTTTCCTTGCTACTGGAGCACACCCTTGAAAAGCTCCCAAACAGTGGCCTTGTGCTGATTATCCTCTTCATTTTTTCATTTTTTTGGGGAAAAAAAATCTCTCTTGTTTTCCTGGTTTTATATGTATGTGATATAAAATTCAAAATAATGCCTTCTTCTTGGCATATTGAATACAATATTTCACTGACTTCTCAATTTTACACTTTGTTCATTTTTGGTAATTAGCCCTTTCAAAGACTGATATTCTGTTATTAATAACTTTTTTTTGGTCCGAGGGCATGATGCTCTGCTTTAAGATATATATATATATATATATATATATATATATATATATATATATATA
>NW_021604636.1:32429-36318 GCF_004785775.1 Grammomys surdaster | reverse complement strand
TATATATATATATATATATATATATATATATATATATATATATATATGTATGTGTGTGTGTGTATGTGTATATATGTATATAAGTATATATATGATAATTTCTATATAGATCTATAGTAGTTTAATTACTGCTTTAAAAAATAGGATGTGTTGATGGGAAAGAAGCAAAGGAAACATTGAAATATCTGTGTAATCTGTTTAGTAATTTTCTCTATATAAATTTTTTGAAATACATGTGTGACTGACCATTTTAATGTAATTAAAAGTATATAAACTATTAAAACATTACTTTCTAAAAACTTCCAATTAACAAATAAAATCTAGAAGGTATGGATGCATTTCATGTTAGAGTGAAGAACTCAAAAAAAATCCCAATAGCAATGGATAAAATGATGAACCACCAGAAGGATCTTCACCCTTTCTTTCAAGTAGTTAAAGAATACAACCACAGAGACAAAAATTGTATGTGTTGCAGATGTTCATTTTGGAGGGTATTAGGTTGCCACTAAATTGGGTAATTCTATGTAAACTTGTGGAGAATTGTTCGAGGTTACTGTCCCTACAATTTTAGTAATCCAACTTGGATTGTTAAGGAAAGAGGAGAAGGAAAAGACTATTTATTAAGCATTTATTATATTATTCCTAATGATAGGCTTTAGATATGAGGATGTTGGCTATCATGGAAAATCAAGTTCTGTTACCTGACACAGAAAATGTGATGCATCATCTCATTACGGTCAAGAAATACCTCTTACACTGAAAGAGGTAATACAGTCCCCGAGATGTATTCACAATGAAAAGAAAGCAAAATACCAACAAAAGGTAGATAGAAAATACAGTGATGACTTCCGGTTTGGGACCGAGCCTAGAGCAGGTCGCAGGCAGCAGCTCCGTACCCAACCGCAGAAAACCAAGAAAAACAGGGACTCCCAGGAGCTTGAACTCACGCAGCATCCCAGGTAAAATTGAATCACCCGTGATGCCTGCTATTAGAAGTTCTAACCCAGATGGACCAGAAGCCAGGAGCCTCGCCCTTACCCTCACCCCCTACCTTTTCCCACCTGCACAAGGTCCCCTGAAGCTGGGCAACTGCAAGATCCTGCTTGGCAACTGCAGATAGACTCAAAGCAGTGTACCATATCATCTGAAGAATAGCAGGGAGACCATAACTCAAGCAGTGTACCATATCTTCTGAAGAATAGCAGGTTGCAGTCCTCCTCGCCCCCACGAATAACCAGGACCCGCCGGTCGGGCCAAGTGGCACCCAGACATGGGTGGGGCTCGAGGCACGGACCCATCTGGACGGACCCTCATTGAGAGGATGTGCACACGACATCAAGATTGAGCAAGACAGAGATCATCGCCCGTGACCTGTCGTCCACGGAACCAGGTTGATGCTGCCATCAAGAAGGCAGTTGAAGTTCATTACCATCAGCTGAAAATTGCAGAGGATCCAGAAGTGACTCCGCAGGAGACTGACACAGCTGTCAGCTCCCCTGCCTCCCCCTACGGTCGACCCCTAGACTTCCACGCCCTCCAGAAGGGTTCCTGGTATGCCTGGCTTTGCCCTCATTTCTCTCGCTAGAGAGCTTGGCCTCTTGATCACCACAACAAAAATTGGCTTTTTCCTAAACCAAGGCCACCCTTGATATGGCCGCTAACATTGGGGAGCCTTCCTTTATGACAATATTACACCCCAAACTGACAAATGGTTGGTAACTTGAACATTTACAAGAGACTAGGATGGCTGTGAGTTAGCCCAATGACGGGATTATTGTAGGTCCACTTCCCAGGGGCCCACCCAATGCAACTGAAAAGGAGTGCGTGGTGCTGGGAGTGGGTGCAGCCTACATGGCCTAAGACAGGGCTCTCACCCTCCTTTCACCCACATCAGAGTCCCTTGACGTTGCCCATCGTCGACAGCCTAAAGCCTTCGACCATCGATGTGACTTGTCTCACATCAGTGTTTTGGGGTTGTGAACTTGTCTAAGACCCCCCATAATTAGACATCCAAATTCAAAACTCACATAGTTGGGATTGAACATAAGACACCTTCTCTAACTAAACAGAGAAGGGGGAGATGCCAGAAGCCAGGACCCTCGCCCTTACCCTCACCCCCTACCTTTCCCCACCTGCACAATGTCCTCTGAAGCTTGGCAACTGCAAGATCCTGCTTAGCAACTGCAGATAGACTCAAAGCAGAGTACCATGTCTTCTTAAGAATAGCAGGGAGACCATAACTCAAGCAGTGTACCATATCTTCTGAAGAACTGCAGGTAGATCATAATTCAAGGCAGTGTACCATATAGACCATGACATGTTTCAAGGCACAGGTCAAGAAGATTCTGTACTTTTCCACCACCTGGACCCTCTTACCCCCTTCCCTTGTAAAACATGCTATAAAAAAGCATTTCATGTTCAAAAAAAAAGAAATTAAAAAAAATACTCATTTATAACAATAAAAAAAAAAGAAAATACAGTGATGTTAATGGGGGCATTTGGAGTCACGCCTGGAATTTGCCCAAGATAAATTAAAGCCTGGCATTAATTGTGTCTGCAAAGTAATTAGACTGTAGTGGTTTTCTTGCATATAGAAAGCTCCAGATTCTGCCTGTATAATTTCTGTTGAAAATTCGTATTATATAGGACATGATAATAAGAGCCATTAATAGTCAAACTGTATTTTATACTTAATTAGTGGTAGACAAGGTTAAAAGTTCGACTTTCAAAAGTGTTGTACTCCAAAAAATATGTTCAGTATGATAAGATTTTAAAAGTCATATTAGAAATCTAATCTCCTAAATGTAAATTGGACCAATGAAACGTACAAAGGAAAGTGAAAGAGAGTGGATGATTAGGCAGGAAAGATGCAGTGAGGAAGAGAAGAGGGGAGAAAGGAAAGAGGGTGGTGGTAATAATTAAAATCTTTTATATTTACTTTAATTTTCATTTCACATATTCATAGTGCATATTGCACATTAGATAAGCACCATTTCACAAAGGAGTTACTTGACCTTTATCTTTTTACCTTTTGTCTTCTGCTCTTCCTGTGAACATCCTTTGTTTCCCTAGAAAGTTCAACTACTACTTATATGTCACATGTGCATATGTGATTTAATGTTTTATATGGACATGTGTCATTGAAAAGACATATCCATTTATAATGTAGAGTGTTAAAAGGTTTTGTTTGTCTTAAAATATCAAATACATTAACAAAAGTATTCAATCCCTCTCACCACATCTTTGCCTTGAGTAGTTCTCGGTGCGCATTGCCTTCTTCCTCATCCTGTGGACTCTTAAATAAAGTAACTGTTCTGTTATATATTAAAATAGAGATTATGTTGATAGGAAAGGGAAGAGAGAGGAGAATGAACAAGAGAATCAGAGAAGATGCATTGTCAATTTTATACAGGATTAATGCTACAAACAACTGCAGGTTGACCGACCTATTCTATAGGTGGAAGAAAATCAGGACTTTCGGCCCTGTGGCTACAGTAAAGGTGATGAATCTCCTGCTAGGTTTAGAGGAACAACTGGAACCTGAACCAGGAAAGGTGAGAAGGAAATGGAAGATTTATCTGCTTTTTACTTCAGAACCTTGAAAACTACATTGTGTAGAGTAGAAATAGATCTGCCTACGTCTTGATCAACTTAAGTTTCTGACAGTGTCCTTGATGTCCCAGATTCCTGACCCAAGTAATTCTGGTGTCTGGAATGCTGATGAAGTAGGCAAATAAGAATGCTGCCCACAGAGTGTACTGTTCAAAAATAAAAGGAAGATACTAGAAACGGTCAGTATACACATTTGAAACCTGGCAGCATGACAATTAATGTCCCTCTTTCTTTCTTTCTTTCTTTCTTTCTTTCTTTCTTTCTTTCTTTCTTTCTT
>NW_021604636.1:0-32419 GCF_004785775.1 Grammomys surdaster | reverse complement strand
CTTTCTTTCTTTCTTTCTTTCTTTCTTTCTTTCTTTCTTTCTTTCTTCCTTCCTTCCTTCCTTCCTTCCTTCCTTCCTTCCTTTTTTTCTTTCTTTTGTTTTGTTTGTGTTTGAAATTAACTTTTTATTGGATATTTTATTTACATTTCAGATGTTATCCTCTTTCCCCATTCCCCTATCCACCCAGAAACCCCAATTCCTGCTCTTTAAGTTCTGTAATTGAACAATGACCCACCCAGTGGCTGAGACTACATCCTATTCTCTTTTGTCAAGACTCTCTCCCACTCAAAAAATCCTCTCAATTATACCTCAGAACTATTCTGACATTTTTCTCTTCATTCATCTGAACGGTTTTTGTACTTTTTTACTTATTGTGATGCAAAATAATAATTAAAAACATTTGTGCTCTCCAAAGTAATTTTTAGCCATGTTTCTCTTCTTAAATGTTGTTTTGAAGTCACCAATAGATCTCTGCTGGTTAACACTATGACTGTTCCACTGATCACATTTTATTTATTTAGATATAGTAAAGTGTATATTGTACCTGATGCAAAGGCTTCTAAAGGGAAGATTTATTGTTTCAATTCACTGCCTCTACCTTGAAAATCTTCTTCTTGCAGACTAGCTTTTATAGTACCAGAAAGTGTATGTAAGCTTCCAGGAGAGGGAAGCAATCAATCATCCTATGCTGCTGTGATGCCTATGAACTATAACAATGACCAGCATGGTGAGATATCCCTTAACCAACAACTATCAATTTGAAATTAATGAGCATTCATTCAATAGGAGGTAAATCATGCCTCCTGTTAGAAACCCACACAAGTACATGGGGCTAGTGAGGTCACAATTCTTAGAAGAAATCCTGCTACTATCACTTTGCTAGGCCAACATAAATTCTAACTCCATTCTAGAACTTCTCCTCTGACCCACAGATGGATCCCACCCTTCCTCAGGGAAGCTTCTCTTTACAGCAAACTGAGACCACACAGAAAACCATAACTCGTCCTAATGCAAAGATCAATGTGTCCCTTAGACCCCAGTCCCAACAAATACATCTACAAAACAACTGCTTCATTTAAGGTTCAGAAATATGGAAGTAGAGGGAGGCAAAAAATTTAAAAATCAAAAGACCAAGAAGTCTGCTGCGAGATAACAGAGTAGTTACATCCAGAATACCTCAACAAATGATTGCCTTCAATAAAGCTAAAACAATGACAATGTGGGTAATATAAATACTGGCCATTGTGAAAAGGGAGAAGTCTTACAGGGTCTCAACCGTAGACAAAGAGCTACAAGCGAGTAATCACTGCTAAGTGATGGAAAATTAGCTTCTCCCAGGAACAAGCCCTTAATTAGTTATCAAACACAAAGTGGTCCACCCTGAAATGATACACACATAAGCCACAGTAAATTGACTCAGCAGGTTGTGGTTTTATATATACTACACACACACACACACACACACACACACACACACACACACTGTCCTTCCACAACAGACCATTGCAGTTAGACCGAAGCTTGTAACAGAAAGGATAAAACCACTAAAAACAAAAACAAAAAAATCTTGAAACCTAGAGAGAAAGATAATTTTTGAGAAAAAAAATGTAACCTTTCTGAACTCATGTCCACAGAAACTTTGTTTTCCCAATAGTGTGAGCATTATGAAAAGACTCAAAATGAGCTCTTGTGAATCATAATCACTTTCTCATAAAAAAAATGGAACTGGAACTGAGTTAGCTATATCTAAGAAACTATCTCTACAGTTCAGTACAAACAACAAACAAGGCCTCCAAAGAAAAACCACATCTAAAACCATAAATATTTATCACTTCTCAGAGTGTTAGATTATGTGTTTATGGATGCCTTTAACGTACATATTCATGTGTTTACAAAGGTTAGACAAAATGTGTAATCATAAGTAAGCCCAGATCATTGCATCCTTCACAAGGCAAGGTTGCCTCCTTTTAATAAAGTGATACATATTTTGAACCTCACTGTGGTATGATGTATGGTTCTAATTTATTTTGAGAAGACAGAATACTGCTGATTATTCTTTGACATTACGATCTAAACTGTAGGTCACACTTGGAATAGAATTACTGTAAAATCACTTGCAACAGTTGTATCGTTGTCCTTCCCCTGTTACTTTGTTTTTAGGTTAACAAAAACAGTAGCTTTCACTCATTTTACGACTTTATTTTGATATTATGAGAAGATAAAAGTGAAGTAAATATAATTTGGTTTATATAAAATGTTAACGAGAATAAGACATAACAGGTATGATTTTAAATTGAATTAGATTTAATTGAAACTGCTTTCTTGAATGTCTGTAATTATTTTCAGGTTTTTAAGACTCAGGTAATAAATCTATAATGAATTTCTCTTTCTTCAACCATTAAAATGCATCACTGTTCTCTACAAGAGAAAGAACATGTTGTCTATCTTTCTGAATGTATTTATTAAGAACACATTTCAATAAAATTAGCCTGAAGTGATTAATAGACGATCACTTTCCAGTCTTGTACATGAGAAGTGGTCATCCTTTCTATCACAAAGAAACTCTGCTCTTCATGACTCTCCTCTGAGTGACTCAGTCACCCCCAAATAATGCCAATAGAGAAATTGTCTAATGGAACCCTAGGTGCCCAGTTTTTCTCAATTCATCGAGCCCAGGAATGGGAAAATTTTGTGTTTTCTGTGTGTTCTTTAAATATGGCTCACCCAGCAGCAATCCTGCCCACTGGGAGCTTGTTGGAGACATAGAGATCTCAGGCTCCTATCCAGAGCTACTGAGTCACAACTTTTATTCTCCTGAAGTTGGAAGATGATCAACAGGCAAGTTAATGTGTGAGAAATTTTCCTCTGGACTGCTACCAGATGCGTGTAGTTCTTCCTGGCTCTGCTCATGCTTGCTTATTTTCATTATAAGCATTATAATTTATGTATCATTCTTCTTCTATCCAGTTTATGTCCCACGGCAAGCTGGATACTTTCCGTTATTTCTCATCACTGCCACCAGATGTGGATGGACTTGTCTGGTTTCTTTATTACTGTTTTTCTTTATCTTATGTCTGGCTATTTCAGGTAGGTAAAAATGTTCCCTCTAATGGGCTTCTTGAAATGTACCATTAAGCGTAATTTTATTTTTTATCTCACTCCATGAAAACTCATTCCGGAGAATTAAATTATTTACTTTAAAAACTCTTGACAAAGAAGAACTCAGAATAGAGGGAATATGAAGGTGAAGTCTTTCAAACAAGACTACCAACCAAACAAATAGCAATATGGATATCAACATTAACTAACCCAAATTATACTTTCTCAGTCCCAACCTACCGAAATCAGTCGTTAAAGCCACCCAGGATAAAAGCAGAATTTGTCATATGGAATTCTGAAATCACTTTAAAACAATTATTTGTTCTTGCCAACTGGTGATATTTTCTAACTAGAGGTCCTACCTTAGTCAACTTGATTAGCTCCCTCTGCGGTGGCAGTCTTCCCCTTAAGGCAGAAAACAATTTATTCCCGTTTTGATTTTGCTCTGATTATATGATCAAGAAGATAAAATGGCAATTTCGGCTTTTCTGACTCACTATGATTAAAGACGCTGCTTTACCTTAACCCGTGTTTCTTTGATCTCTATTCTCCACGATACCAAGTACTAATTTATTTTATAGCATCTCACATATACATGAAATCAGTGAAACCGTAAAATCCTTTTAGGTAAAAATGAAGCTGAAATATTTTGGCAAGAGGCTTTTTCCTTGCTCTACATTTTTCTTGCTGATATTTAAAAATGTCTCACCAAGGTATTTGGTACCCACACAGCCAGGGAGTAGATGGAGCCGTGGAAGCTTTTCCAGAGTAACCCGGATAGTTCTTGTCTCACCTAGAGACATCTGAATCTTTATAAATCACTCAGGTGCTCTGCTTTATTCTTATTCTCAGACAGAAGTTCCTGACATCACCACACACAGTCTGTAGAGTACTGACTGGAGACCAAGTTAGACCTTCAGAGAAGGCGACTGTCTGCTTCATTGCCCGACTCTCTGATCAGGGCACACTCCCAATTGTTGCCACATAGGCTGCACTTGTTTTACTCATTCTTCTTGATTAACATTGATTTTGAATTCTCAATGCTGTTAACCTCTTTAATGTGCCTTATTCCTGTAAAAGATGTATCATGTAGTAGAAACAGAACTGGGTCTGGGCGTCATCACATGAGGCTGGAGCACCTCAAGATCATCCTGGATAGAAGCTGCTAGACTGTACATTATTAAGTCAGTATTAAAACTGATACCAAACTTGCATCACATGTTTTGAGGTCTCTAAATATTTCCTCTGAGTTCTTCTGAATCAACATTTGGATCAGGGCAGATCATTAACTCTTTTCTTTTACTTAATAGTTTTTGCAATTTCCTAAATACCCCTTTGCTATATTTATTGAAGAGAGATTCTTATCTCATATTATATATCCAAATTATAGTTTCTATACCCTCCACTCCTTCCAGTTATCCATGTCTCCCTTCCTCTTCAGATCCACTCCTTTTCTTTCTCTCATTAGAAAAGTATAGGTTTCTAAGAAATGACAACGAAACATCAGAAAATTAAATAAGTGTAATAAGATGAATAACGAAATGTTTCATATCAAAATTGGACACAACAACCTCATGGGAGGAAAAGACTCTTAATATCAGGCAAAAGAATCAAAGATCTGCTTCTTCTCATAATCAGCAGTCCCATAAAAATGTAAAGCTAACAGCTATGCTATATATACAGAGAACCTGATGTATAGCCATGTAGATACTGTGCTTGCTACTTTAGTCTCTGGAAGCTCATATATGCCTTGTTTAGTTGATTCAGAAGGCCATGTTTTCCTGACACCCTCCATCCCCTCTAACTCTTATAATATTTCCACCTCCTGTCCTACGGAGTTCTCTGAGCACTGAGGGGAGGGATTAGATGTAGTTTTGCAATTTAGACTCTCTGCATAACACTTGGCTTCAGGTTTCTGCATCTGTTCCCATACGCTGATGGAGGGAGCCTCTCTGATGACTGGATAAGGCACTAATCTATGAGTATAGGAGGATATCATTAGGAATCATTTTAATTTTTATATATTCATTTATTTATTTTATTCAGTTATTCACCAGTCTCAAATGGTTTTATCCTAGACTACCTAGTCTTTGGTTCTGGATTATACATTCAGTATCAGGTATGCTTCTCGTGAAGTGGGCCTTAAGTCAAATCAGACATTGTTTAGCTACTCCTGAGAGTTCTGATCCATCATTGCCTTCACGTACTTTGCAGGAAGCATATTTTTGTAGGTCAAGGTTTTGCAGCTAGGTTGTTTCCCACAACCTGCAGAGTTCCTTCTTACACCAAACAGTGGACCGCCCACTCTTAGAGAATCAGCCTGGTTTTTTTGAGGGTTTCCCTGGGACACCCTTGTCCAAGAACTCAGTTGAATGCAACCCAGTCCCTCCATTGAAAGACTTGTATAGCTACAAGAGATGACCAGGTGAGGCTTTGTGCCCCCATTACTAGAAGTTCTCATCAGGATCATCTTCAGCGATTCAAGGATGTTTCCACTGCACTAGGTTCCATACCATCCTCAAAGTGCCCCCCATTTCAGCTGACTTTTTTTGCACTCTCTCTTTCCATCCCATCTGCCCTGACCTGATCCCAACCACATCTATCCTCAGTGTCCCCAGTCCACCCATGAAATCTATTCTGTTAACCTTTCTTAGAGAAATCTATGAGTCCACCCTAGTCTTCTTTTCTTTACCTGAGTCTAAAGATTATAAGTTCATTATCATTATTTAGAGCTAATATCCACTTATACTTAAATGCTTGCCATATTCATCTTTCTGAATGTGGTTCACCTCATTCAGTATGAAGTTTTTCTACTTCCATCCATTTGCCTTCGATTTTTCATGCTGTTATTTTTTTTAACTATTGAGTAATAATCCATTGAATGAATGTACCTCATTTTGTTAATTCATTACTCTGTTGAGAGCCATATAGATAGCTTCCAGTTCTGGATATTATGAATAAAGCTGCAATGAACATGGTTGAGTATGTGTCCTCATGTTAGAATGCAATGTCCTTTGTGTCTAAGTCCAAGAGTGTTATAGCTGAGTCTTGAGGTAGATTGATTCCCTATTATCTGAGGAATCTCCATATTGATTTTCTTATTGGCTGTACGAGTTTGCACTCCCACCAGGAATAGAGGAGGGTTTATTTTTCTCCACATCTTTACCACTATTGTTTTTTATCTTAGTCATTCTGACAGTTTTTGTAAGATGGATCCTCAAAATCATTTTGACTTACATTTCTCTGATGACTACATTTGTTGAACATTTCTTTGTTTCTCAGCCATTTGAGATTCCTCTATTGAGAATTCTCTGTTTAGATGTGTACCCCATTTTTGATTGGATTATTTGGTTTGTTAATGTGCAGTATCTTGAGTCTTTCTGTATTTTGGATATTAACACTCTGTTCGATGCAGAGTTGATGAAAATCTTTTTCCGTTCTGTAGGCTACCAATTTATCCTATTGACAGTATCCTTTGCCTTATTGAAACTTTCAGTTTCATGAGAACTCATTATTAATTGTTGATCTTAGTTTCTGTGATATAGCTTTTATGTTCAGAAAGTCATCTCCTGCGTAAGTTCAAGCCTATTCTCCATTTTTTTTCTATCAGTTCAATGTATTTGGTTTCATGTTGAGGCTTTGAACTATTTGAACTTGAATTTTGTGAAGGGTGATAAATATGGATCAATTTTCATTCTTCTATATGCAGGCATCTAGTTTGAACAGCATCATTGGTTGACAATGCTTTCTTTTTCCAGTGTATATTTCTGGCTTCTTATAAAAAATCAGGTGACCATATGGGTCTTCAGTTATATTGTATTGATTATATTGTCTTTTTTATTGCCAATGCTACGCTGTTTTATTACTATTACTTTCTAGTACAACTTAAAATCAAGGATGGTGATATCTCCAGCCATAATTTGTTTGTTTGTTTGTTTGGTTGGTTGGTTTGGTTTTTCAGGATTGCTTTATCTATCCTGAGTTATATTTTTAATCATTTTTATTGGATATTTTCTTCATTTACATTTCAAATATTATTCTGTTGCCTGGTCCCCCTCAGAAACCCCCTGTCTCATCCCCCTTCCCTGCTTCTATGAGGGTGTTCCACCCACCCACCCACCCACCCACTCCTGCTTCTCAGCCCTTGAATTCCCCTACACTGGGACATCGAACCTTCACAGGACCAAGGGCCTGTCCTCCCATTGATGCCAACAAGGCCATCCTCTGCTACATATGCTGCTGGGGCCATGGGTCCCTCCATGTATACTCCTTGGTTGGTGGTTTAGTCCCTGGGAGCTCTAGGTGGACAGGAGGTCTGGTTGGTTGATATTATTGTTCTTCCTATGGGGTTGCAAACCCCTTCAGCTCCTCCAGGCCTTTCTCTACCTCCTCCATTGGGGACCCCGATCTCAATCCAGTGGTTGGCTGTAGAGGATTTTTTTCCTATATGAAATTGAGAATTGTCCTTTCAAGGTCTATTAAGGAATTGTGTTGAAATTTGATGAGCATTGCATTGAATCTGTAGATTGCTTTTTGGAGGCTAGCCATATTTACTATGTTAACCCTACTGATTTATGAGCATGGAAGATCTTTTTCATCTTTTGATATCTTCTTCAATTTCTATTTTCAGACTTGAAGGTTTTATTGTATAAGTCTTTCAATGCTTGGCTAGAGTTAGAGTAAGATATTTTATATTATTTAAGGCTATTCTTTTTCAGTCCATTTGTCATCTGTATATAGAAGAGTCACTGATTTTTTGAGTCACTCTTTTATTCTGTTTTTTCAGTAAAAGTGTTTATCATTAGGGCCACTAGTGTGTACTATCATATCAACCATAAATAATGATACTTTGACTCCTTCTCCAATGTTTATCCCTTTAATCTCCTTCCGATGTCCTCTTACTATAGCTGAAATTTCAAGTACTATATTGATAGATATGGAGATAGTAATCAACCTTATATTGTCCCTCATTTTAGTGGAATAGATTTGAGTTCACTATAGACTTTCTGTAAATTGCCTTTATTGTATTTAGGCATGTATCTTATATTCCAGTATCTCCAGGACATTTATCATGAAGGTGTGTTATATTTTGCCAAAGGTCTTTTCTTCCCTGAGATGATATAATTGTGTATGTGTATATTTTTTTCAGTTTATTTAGATAGTGGATTATATTTACTGCTAATGTTCTGGTGTTAATCTATTGAACCATTCTTGCAGCAGAATTCACAGTCTTCCTAATACTATGACCCTGAATACGGTGGCTTGTGTTTGATGATCTGCAAGCATAAATTTGTTGTTGTTGCTACTTCAAAACTGTAATTGTGCTACTGTTATGAATTGTACTGTAAATATCTTTGGAGCTAGAATGCTTGCAAGCAGTTGTGACCCACAGTTTGAGAACTGCTATGTAAGATGAAGCCTACTTGGTTAGAGTATCTGATTTTTTTTTTATGTATTCTTGGATTCAATTTGCAAGTATTTTGGCATCATGTTCATACAGAATATTGGTCTCTATTTCTCTTTCTCTGTTATGTCCTTATACAGTTTGCACATCAGGGTAACTGGGACCACATAAAATGAACTGGACAATGTTTTTTCCTGTTTCTATTTTGTTGTATAATTTGAGGACTATTGGCATTTATTCTTCTTTGTAAAGCTAACTAGTAGAATTCTGAGATAAAACCATCTAGCTCTCGGTTTTGTTTCTTTGTTTGTTTTGTAGTAAGACTTTAAAGGACTGCTTTTGTTTGACTGGGAATTATAGGTCTAATTACATTGTTTATGTGATTTTTTTTTAACTTTAGAAATTGAGACTATTGAGAATATTATCTATTTATTTTAGATTTTTAAATTTGTTGAGTATAGGTTTTAAAAGTATGTCTTTATGATTCTCTGGATTTCCTCAATGACTGTTGTTATGTCTCCCTTATTTTGTTTCTGATTTTTTGTTAATTTGGAAATTTTTTGTCCTTTTAGATAGTTTGGATAAGGGATTCTCTATCTTGTTGATGTTCTCAAAGTAGATTACCTGGTTTTCTGGCAGTTCTATATGCTTTTTTATATGTTCCCTTGTTATCTTCTTGAATGTTATAGAATAACGATTCTTTCTTCTTCAAGGGTTAAAGGAAGCACCCACTCTTTTGTAATTTACATTCAATTCATGCTTACATAAATTTTAGCCAGATGTATTTACTGTTACAAGATGTTTCAAGACTTCTTGTTTTTATTTTTATTGCATTTTATTAATTTATTGTGTATCTATGTGAGTGTGCAAAATGAAGGTAGAATTCAGAGAACAACAACTTGTGGTTCAGTTCTCTCCTTTTACCATGTGGATTTTCGTGCCTTAAAGTCAGGTCTTCAGGCTTGTCAGCAGGCACCTCTGTCCATTGAATCATATCAATGTCTCCTATGATCCAAGTATTGTCTTATCTCAATAATAAACAGCTTTAAATGGACCATAGAAATTTTTAAATTTATTCTTCTTTTACTTATTCACTTTACATCCCGTTCACTGCCTCCCTCCCTGTCATCCCTCCCACACTCTTTCCTTCTCCCTCCTCTCCTTCTCCTCTGAGCAGGGGGTGAGCTCCTTGGGTAAGGTGAAGTGTCTCTTCTCCAAGGTCCAGAAAATATTCTCAAGTCTTAAAATAAGACTTAAGTGATTTTTGTGATAAGATATCTCACAGAATGTACAGCCATGCAGTTGAGTACCAGGCAGAAGTTGAGTTGTGTTATGGTTATGAGTGTGGCGAAGGCAGACTTGCTATCATTCTCTGTAGAAATGCACTCTCTCTGGAAGGGACAGGATATAAAATTGCCAACTGTTCACAAACTATGGATTGATATTTAGAAGCTTTTACTTTGTTTTATGTACAAAGTAAAATAAGGTATAAATTGAACAGAATGCCTTTACAAAGAGTGTTTCAAATGACACTTGTGGATCTACTTGAATAAAATGTCCTTTATCCTAATAGAAAGGTCTATAAAATGGAATTCTGCTTTCCCCATATAGTTTCTAAAATGCAAAAATTACATAGGATGATAAGGATTGTCTCAGTATTGTAATATTCTATAGATCTGCTGCTTGTTATATACTATTACAACTCTATCTTGTCTCACAGTTTATTGCTTTCAACATTCTTCTAGAGTAGAACATTAATGAATGAACTTAGTGTTCTTCATGCAAAAATATAACTATAAGTGTTCTCATATATTGTTTTTTTATTAAACATAATTAGATGACAATGATTAGTTTCTAAGTTGGTAGGTCAGCTGGTCAGTAACAGAGCAACACAAACACATGCAGCGAGAGGGAGAAAGAGAGAGAGAGAAGATAGAATAGAATAGAATAGAATAGAATAGAATAGAATAGAATAGAATAGAATAGAATAGAGAGAGGGGAGGAGAGAGAGAGAGAGAGAGAGAGAGAGAGAGAGAGAGAGAGAGAGAGCTTTTCACTTTGATACAAGGTCTCATGCCCAGGATGCCCTTGAACTCATCCTATAGTCAAGGTGAACCTTGTACTCTTGATCCTCCTGCCTGTACTTCTGAAGTCCTTTGATTATAGACATGTATACTACTCCTCACTACTGAGAATGAACCAGGTCTCACACATGGTAGTAAAGACATTTCCACTGAGATGTTTTTCCAGTCACTAGGCATTACAGGATAAAGTAATAACTAGTATTCAGTGGAACTCAGCGATTTATCTTTCAGGAACAGTAATGCCTACTTTAAAAAATTAGATGATGACTGATGACCTGTATTTAATGAATACTTACAAGTGCAGTTAATTAAATACTTATTGAAAACAAGACGGCAGGTATATATGTAGTATATACTTGTAATCAATACATAGAAATTGGAAGATCAGAAGTTCAGAGCTAGTATTGTCTGTATCAAAAGACACTGTCTCCAAAACAAATAAGAATCAAAGAAGATGTGGGACAACAAACCATGCCAGGAAGCTTGGTGGGTAGAGCAAGTTGGGACCCCAGATACTCAGAGGGTGAACACCTAAGGCAGTAGGTTCCTCCTTGCTCCCTGCCAAATCCCTGGCCTGGAACACGTGCCACACTTCCCACATAAGGAAAGGTAACCTCTGGTCCCATAGGCCCAGAACAGAGTTTCCCATGCTAACGAGGTACCTAGAGACCCAAGGGTTTAGCCAATGAGCTTCCCTTCCCAGACATTCCTCCTTGAAAAACATATTTAATCTCAGGTCTACCCCAAGAAGTTGGTACAGTATGGTCCAGTTTTCACAATGAACAACCAATAAACATTTTGGAACCAAGGACTACCTCTTTCATTGAGAATCCTCATGGGGAGGATGGAGCAGGCCTTCTCTTACAGAGCTGCTGCTTAACTCTCCTTTAGAAGGCCCATATGCCTATGAACTCCTGATACTTTGTTCCCAACTTCTCTGTGCGGTTCTCCAGCAGCAACTGGGGCTCTGGAAGCCAGGGAATACCAGATTCAGCTCTCTCACATCTCTGACTGTGTTTTCCCACCCCAGAGCCATGTCTGGACACTTCCTTGAAGCCAAGCACCCACCCTGTGGCATAAGCACTGTCAAACTCCCTGAGTTTTGCCTCCCCAGCAGACATGCCCTGCAGCAGGGCTGAACATGGAACCACAGCAGAGGCAAATACATTTTAAGAAAAGACTACATAGATGCTTTCAGGATGTATCAATCAAATGATCAATTTTGTGAAGATCCTTGAGGGAATTAAATCATTGTCTGAGATAATAATATCTTTTTTGTCCTGCATATGACATGGTTATGTGTCATGTATAAATATTGAATATTCTCACTAGGAGGGAATGTAGTTCATATATACTAACGGAGAAAATATTCCACAATGACAAGAGAAATACTTAAATGGTCACATTAGTAAAGTTATGTTACTTCTGGGTTCTAGTTGTAGAACTTTGATCTTCACATAACTTTAATGTGGAGTTTCTATAAGTGAAAGCTTGTTTTGTTAACCTTAAAGAACCATATATAGGCCATTGTACCCATTAACCTTCATAAAATAAAAGAAATCACTCAGCAAACAAAATATTGCAGCAAGTATTGGAGTGGGAATCAGATGAACATTATTTTACTGGATGACCTTGAATATGGCACTTTCTTTACTCATAAGTGAGGACATGCACATTTTACATTTAGCTACAAAGAAATGGAAAGAGTTTGGCTGTAAACAAATACAGATTTATTTTTTCCAACTCAAGAAGTGTGGAAATACGCAGAGCAAAGCTATTGCAGTAGCTCAACTCTGTCACTGGAACCCTGGGCTCTATTCGCATTCCCCAGCATTCTGGGTTATAGACTGAAAGTTTGCCTGGTGCCTTATGGACTCTTCAAGAAAAAAAGAAAAGCTCCATGCACCTTCTCAAGAAGCTAAATTTTTGCCCTCTAAAGAACTCATCTGTGAGGTGTGCTTAATGAATATTCGGTGGCCAGAATTGGGTCAAATGGCTCACTGACTAAAGGGTAAGCAAAAGAGGAAATGCTGTGATTGTTTTGATCAAACTTGATCTAACACTAGCCCAATGATGTGAAAAGAAAAAAAAAGATGCATTTTAAATGACTATATGAGCATCATCTATCATAAGGAGAACAGAGATTTTTTAAATGAAGAGAGGTCTCCAAATTAAGATAAAGAACACAGGTCTGCCAGAGTTTTCTGCCGTCAGTTGCAATGAGTTTGCTAAAGAGCAAATGTGAGAGCACACATCAACAAAATTTCAGCTTTTCAGAAAAAAAGGGGCAGCTATCACTCCAGACCAGCTATTACAGCACCACTTCCTCTGTAAAATCCATTTGATTCAGCAGCTTGCTTAATGTGGTAAATGAAAACAATTTAAGATCAGCAGGAAAAAAGATACATGTAGAAAAAAGTCAAGGGAGGACTACAATAAAGTTTGAAGTTATCATCTCCTAGAGTTCTGAGTGGCGTTGCTCCTTTATCTATGCATGACGAAGTTTAGAGCATCATTATCCAGGGATGATGGCCTTAGCCTTGGTGCCCTGACCTTTTAGGGGCTTAGTCACATTCTGTTCTATTGCCTTTCTTTACTTTATCTTCCTGCAGAGATCTGGGATTGAGTTTCTAGTACACCCAAGGTCAAAACTGATGAGTTTTGTTCCTAAGCTTTATGTCTGTGTCATTGAGACTGTCTAGTGACTGAAGCTTCAAGAAAAACAAAGTCATGGCAGGATGTTAGATATGACATTCACCCCAATCTTTGAGTTTACCTCTTCTTCCAGTTGAGCCAGCTCTTTATTATACAACCCAAATCTCAAAGATTTTATGCAGCTCTCCCTTAATACATCTCGATATTCCCCACCCCAGTTCACATTGTGCAGTGCCCACTTAATGTTGAAAAATGCCTCTCTCTACATCCTTCTTGTACTTTTATTGTGATGAGTTTAATGTTGTGTCCCAGCAACCTACTTGTGTGGTCCAGTCAAGGCACCAGCTTGGAAGAGTTGGAAACCAGCTTAATCTTGCAGAAGAAATAAAAGGTCATCTCACCAGTGTTTCAGCACTGAACTAAATTTACTCAAGGTCAAGGTTTCTCTCATCCTTTCCTGTCCTTTCTACACTTTGTCATCAGCAATTCAACACCACACCCAGGTCTTACTGCTCAGTTCTTATGAGCTGGACACACAGGCTGCTGGGATTAATTTCTCTCTAGTTCAGAAGGCTGAGCTGTCTGTCACCTGTGCTGGCTCAGTTCCACCCAGCAATGCACATCCATTCTTCTTAATGCCAGAGTTGCTTGGAGGCACTGCTGATCTTCAGCCACAGCTCTTGGAAACCTCCACCTTAGGAACAAGACAGGTGAATATTTTATTTTGCACATGGTCAGCTCTTGTAAAATTTCTTAGTGGGAGCAGAAAGAGTTATGTTACATTATTGGTATACCTACAGAAACTTTACAGATAGGGAGACTGAGACTTAACAATTCCAAGTTTGACAAGAGTCACAGAAGCTCACTCTTCATGCCAGGCAAGGATATCTAACTTCTTTCCATGTCTCCCTGCCATAAGAATTTGATTCATCAGATCTCACTGTTGAAGTTTCCTCTTCACAGAAATTTACAAACAGTGTCAAAGTGTCAATTTCTGTAAACCAACATTCCAAGAAAGGAAACATCTTGCATGACTCTGAAACTCTAAACTTTTCTCTCGGTTATTGACCTAGTAATTTATCAGTCCAGTCTCTAAAATGTTAAATTATTGAACCTTTTTCATTTTCATTTCATAAACTTACTAGTTTGCTTTTATTCATGAGACAATCATAAAATGTCAGATTACTTACAAATGTGTCTTCATTTTGCAAAGGAGAACAATCTAGCCACAGAACCACAAGGAGAGTAATCTGTTAATCTCATAGGAAGGTTATTTTAGTTTTTCTCTCCTGAGAAGGAAATAAAGCAAGCAAGCAAGCAAGCAAGCAAACTAACTAATAAAACAGACAAACCAGAAACCAAGCTTTTCAGATAATTTGTGTCTAACTAATATCCATTTTCTAATAGCTGTAATAGTGCTTAAAATCTACATTCCAGAGACACTGAACCTCAATACAGTGTGATGACTAAGATCTGACAATGAGATATGAGCAAAAATATGATTTTCTATTCATAGCACATCTTTAAAGTGGTAACTAAGTTCGGCCCCTTGGGTAGGATGCAGATACATCGCCAGATAAAAATAACAGTGGAAATCATAGCACCAAGATAGAAAGAACTGGACTCTGGGATCTTGGCCTTAGATACTAGTCTAGTCCTGGATTGCCTAACCAGATGTTTGTGAGGATTCTGTGTTTGTGTGTGAGGGTGAGTAATTTTTATCTTAAATCTAATTTGAGATGGTACTTACTTGCTTGTTCATAAAGTCAACCAAATATGCATCTAATTTCCTAAAAATAGGGTCAACCTAAAAGAACTGAATTTACACAATCTCTTTTTTTAATTAATTTTTTGATAGTTACAATTACTAGAACCTGTTCATGAGTATATTTGATTTGCTTCAATTCCAGATTCTCTCTCTGTACTATTCTTGATCTGCAATCCATTCTTATTTTTATAGTCTATATTTCTCATATAACATTAATTTTATGTTAATTTCTATTGTTTTGTGGATATGCCTTACTTCTCGAAATACTCTCAAGTGTCACTTACCAGGGGTGATATTCTAAGAAATGGAATGAGTTTCATCTGGTGATTTAATCATTGTGGAACTATCATGGAATATATTTATACAAACTTAGGTTACACTGAGATGGCTGCAGTATCACTTGCAGGTAAGGAACCATTGGCATATATGTGGCTCACAGTTGGTCAAAGCATTGATATTTAGCACACAAGTATAAGTGGATCTATTTGGGGTAAAGGTCCAACTATTTCTCAGCATTATCTATAATGTCTAAACCATTACCAAGAACATACAAACCACTCAGGAAGTATTGAGAGAATTGTATTAAGTGAATTATTGATGTTTCATATCAATATAAGTAGTTTTCCCACTTAAAATACGACAGAGAGTGAGACTAGAAGAGAGAAAAAGCAGGACTGTATGAGAGACAGGCAGGCAGGCAGACAGACAGACCAAGAATGTCTGTGACTCAACAATAATATAAAATAGATTTATCTCCCAATTTTTCTATAGAAAAAGTGTTAAGATGTTTTGTTACCTATGTTCCAAACATCCTAGGATACTTATGTTGAAAAAGAGAGAGACATAAATAAATTTATCCTTCAATAAATTTATCCTATGTATGTAGACTTTCTACTCCTAATTATCTTTTATCTTTAAAATATTTATTAGTATTTTTCATACAATTCTTTATAATATTATTTATTCTTCCCCTTTTCTTCACATCTCCTCCCCATGCTCCTGCAAACCACCCTCAACTACATTATAGTTCTGCCTCTCAAAAAAGTAACATAAGAAAACAAGAAAAACAAAACAAAAATTGAAGCAGACAAAACCAAAATTTAAAAAAAAAGACGATCAATAACACCCACAATACCAAAACAAAGCAAAATTTAAAAGATCAATAAAACCCAAAATTGCCAAACAAAAAAAAATCCAACAAAAACCACAGAGTCCGTTTTGTTTCGGAAAAATACTGCTGGGCATGGGTTCAGCCATCTGGGAAAACCTCTTACTATTATTATGCTAAAGGAACATAACAATAAAATGACTCCTAAGGATATAATGCTATACCAATAGAAGAGTCCCTCGATCAACTTCATCAGTGAAGGTTATTCCTGTAGTAATTAACAAAGAGTTTCACAGATGGACCCTGTGCAGAGCGTGAGAAACATTGAAACATTTAAGGTTAAATAGGATGTTTTTATAAAACCCTCCTCTTTAGGATTTGGAGATCTATTCAGAAGAGAAGACAGAAGGCTTTAAGGGTCAAAAGTAGTGGATGACTCCAAGGGAAAAACATGTCTTCAAGATACAACAGGATTAATGCCCATATGAGCTCGTGAAGACTGTGGACACATGCACAGGATCAAATCCCAACATCAGATAGGGGAAATAGACACAAGGACCCATCCATAACCAAGAAGCAGTGTGCAATTGGTACCCTGCTTGAGAAAAGGAAATCGCTTTTCTCCAATGGAGTCTTAATGCTTTAATTTTAAAACAGGCTCTTCATTTTTGAGAATTTTATGTGTGAGTACAATGAAATAGTATCATGTCTGTCTTTCAGTCCCTCCTCCAATTCTCCCTACATCCCAACAACTCCCAACCTCCTGTCGTTTTAAAAATTCTTAGATTTTATTTTATATTTTTATCTTTTAAAAATTTAAGTATTTATTAGTACCTTGAAACTGTTTTTGAGTGAGTTTTGACCATACTCTGCTATCCTAAAATCATAGGCATCACTCGGCTCTTTTCTTCTTTGGGTAGGCTATTTCAGCTGACACTTAGTAACTGATCACTGTAAAGTGCTAGTGTGGTAGCCCCTCACATTAGCAAGAAATCATTGCATCCTCCTAGTGTGTTCCACTCCTGGCCACTTCCCTGAGAACAGAGACAGGTGTGACTTAGATACTCACAGTCAGCCTGCTTTCCCTTCCAACATGGACCACTGTAAGGTGGCAGCCAACTTTGCTACCCTCTAAGGTATCCTCTGTTCACCAAGATATGTCCAGTTGCCCCCGTGGGTATCACAGCAGCAGGCCTGGGTGTCATACATGAATACTTTATGTAGTCAGAGAATCGGAGTCTCTATGATGTAAAATCTATATAAATTTGTCCACCTTCTCCAAGTCTAATTTTAGCATCAGTATTATTACTAGTGAAAGTTCATAATTTCATTGTCTCTTCAAGTGTTTGTATTAGCTTATTCTCAAACAGAAGCGATTCCAAGGGAACAGGAAACCTTGAAAATGTCCTTTACATTTGATGAACCAAATCTGCTCTGTTACTTGATATTCTGCACAAGGTTTGATTTTTTTTTAAGTTGTTGGTTTTCAGTTCCCAGTTTCTAACTCTAGTCTTTGATGATCTCTAATCATATTTTCTATGGTGTTGTGAACCTTCTTATTTTATTAGCAACACAAAAGGAATCCTAACAGGTGGTTTTAATCTCAGACATAAATACCTCTTCCATGTCTTTCCATCACTATCCCCTGAGCAAGTGGAAGAAAGCAGAAGGAATATACAGGCTCGTCTCAGTCAGTGAAGCAATTTCTGTGCACTCTGATAACTCTATTTATTATCCTTCAGATGAAAATCTGAAAATTTGTAAAGATAGCTATGACATTTGGTCCATTTTCATTCACTATTGTGATAGAAGTTGTATTAACTTCTCCCAAACTGATTTTTCTCTTAGGAATATCCTATGACGGTATAAGAGAAAAGAAATAGACTTCCTCTACTCTCCATTTCTACTAGTTAAGACATATCCCAAGCCAGGAAACCCAGGTGAAGGAGGTAGACATCACATGACAGTCCTCACGTTTTCATAAAGTGATGCTATTTTTCACTTACCCCACATATCCTGGTTGTCTGCACATCTTTTGTCTAGAGAAGAAAAGCCAGTAGGAATTTTGGCAGGAAGTTCTATATGTGGCCAGACTGGTGTCTCTACTTCTCCATTTGACATATCTTAACTATAAGAGAACCTGGGAAACATGACACTACCTGTGTGCCAAGAAAGAGAGGGAAAGGTGTGAGCGTGTGACAAGCCTCAGCCACAGTGTAAGAATAGATTAGAAGAGTCTCTCTCTGTGTGTGTGTGTGTGTGTGTGTGTGTGTGTGTGTGTGTGTGTGTGTGAACACTGAAGATGCATAAGGAAAAGATAGAAGGTATTATAGGATATATTATCATTGGAAAATGAATGGGCAGAGAAGCATGTTCCCTGACACTCAGATGGAGTCATATGTGCCTATAGGTATCCATTTGAGGACTCATGAGTCAGAGAGCAGGTTCTAAAGAGCAAGATCACTGTCTAGAGTACTTTGTGTAGTGCATGACACTGCCCTTCCTGGAAATCAAGGCCAGAAAGGGGATGGAAAGCAGCCAAGACAATTTCTGAATCCTGAGTGAGGAGGTCACTTTTCACCCAAGCGAGCTTCCTTTTTTTAAAACTTCAGCTATCTAGAGAAGCATCACATCAGCAATTACCATGGAGGTCCATATGACACAGTAGCATCCTGCTGCTAAAACAGATACCTGAGTAGTAGTGTTGGGCATAGCTGAGTTGGGGCCTGAGGGACTTCTTAAAGGACCATCAGAGAAAGGTCATAAACCTTATAGTTGTGAGTTTGCATTTTAACTTTTCTATTCCATTTAAAATAATCATTTTTTTCCAGCAGATTACACAGACCATGGTACATCCTGTCTTGTTCTAGGTCTTAAAGACATACTGTTAGAAGATTGCTTGTTCTTGGAACCTTCACATCATTGCTAGTTACAGGGAAGAGTTTGCAGCTATATGGACATTTCCTTGTGATGGGAAATTCCCAGAACTGGAAGCATAGGGAAGTCATTTAACTTCATTTTTCAGTATATTCATCAGCATGAAGGGGCTTTTACATCTTCAGCCCCACATTGTGTCAGCTGTACAGTGTCCTCACTTTGTTTATACGGATGATTATATGAATGTGTGATTATGGTTTCCTGCTCAGTTCTGCCATTTCTAGATTCTGGAGTATGTAACAATTGCAGTGCTTAAAACAACATATTGCCATGTAAAAATTTTAGGACCTAACTATGTGAGCCTTTAGTTATTAAGTAACTTCATCTCTCTGCTTGTTTGTTCGCCTTGCTCTCTTTTAAGACATGGTCTCATTCTATAGTAGCTTGATTAACCTGAAACTTGCTATGCAGATCAGGCTGGCTGTGATCCACCAATCCCTACCTCCTGAGTGTTGGCATCAAAGGTATGCCCTGCCACCACACCTGGTTTTTATCACTAGTTTTATGAAAATACACAAAATACTTTAGAATAAAAAAGAAGTAAAAATAAAACCTAAATTTATAGCACAAATGTTAAAATGTGTCCTTTTATTTTGAAAATAATGCTTATACAACATGAGTATGTTCTAATTATTATTAATGTGTAGAACACTCTTACTCTGTGGGATCAATGCTATAAAGTTAATGTACTAATGGAATAGAAACACCTCAAAGGTGAAGTTGCATCTTAGCAGAGACTGGCATGTGTTTCAAGGTCCTCTTCTCCTAACCCAGTTTTGACCTTCTCTCCAAGGATACGATGACTATTTATTGAAATATTTCTCCTGTTTGGGCAGACCAATGGAAATGCCTAAGAATGCTAAAATGCCATTGTATATTTCTAAACAATGCCTTATCTTTATCATTTTACTTTTACAGTATGTCACATTTTGCTAGTTTGTGAGACTTACTTTCAGTCCTTGAACTTTATCATTGCTGATCTTTATCTTCTCATCTTTTATTCCTTAGAAATAGGCCTCCATCAAGGCTTCTGTATTCCAATGTGCTGATGAACAACCTCAGAAAGTTACTATTTTATCATTCATTACATGACATCAAATATTTATTATATAATCTTTACTAAGGTATATAATTCTCATGCAGAGAGGAGTGCTTAAGAGTATTGAGTGACCTTAGTTTTAGATAAGAATGTCAGGCTATTCAAAAGCCTTCAAGGAGACAAATTCCCAAACAACCCTTGGATTTTGGCATAAACTCTGTTCACGTCAGAAAACCAAGTGAGAGCAGTATCCTGAATGAGAGTTGGGTATTTCTAAATATCAAAGAGTAATAACAAAGTTTATCTCACACTAACTGCATTGTCCATAACATGATAAAAATTAGGTGAGCAAGATGTCAGAGTTAGCTTTAAACTAAGAGATCAAGCAGGCTGTAGGTTCTATATCTTTTGGGTTTCTTTATTGCCATTTGCTTGCTTGCTTGCTTGCTTGCTTGCTTGCTTGCTTGCTTTCACATGGAGAAATCTAAACCCAGAAAGTGTAGTTACTACTCTAGAGTACACAGAGTTTCAGTGGCATTATTGGATGTGTAAGACCTGTTTCTGTTGCTCAGTTTCGTTCTGTTTGACACTTCCCCAAGCCATCTCATGGCTGAATTCATGTCCTGGCTCTATCTAATATTGTGTCCTTGACACCATCAAGGTCATCATCCAGGCTTTACAACCCATTTATAAATGATCCGCCCACATGCCACAAGGGCTTATGACTTTTGTAGGCATCAATAGTTCTGATTCCCTACTATAATGGTTCATTTCTCTTGGTAATAGAGAGCAGATCTTTTTCCTTAGGCAAATTTTAAGCTTGTGATTGTAGAACTATATCAAGATGAGGCTCTTAATCATCAAGGCATTTTTTCCCCTAAACACTTAGGCTGATGCAATTTTCTGAAATTTAGAAAACAAATTTTGCAATCACTTTTCTTCTTGATTGAAAAGAAGGTAAAAGGACAGATCAAAGAGGCATAATTGCGTGGTACATTTAGTCAACAACTGTACAGGCAGAGTGTCAAAAAGTGTGCATCTCAACTGCCTCAAGACTTATTATGATGTCAGTCTGCCTCCAGAGGATCCATGTATTAGGAGGGTGGCAGTGTGCCCTACTTCACAGCTTAACCTCTGTTCTCTAGCCTAGATTCCAGCTCTGGTTCATCCACCTGAAAACTCTAAGACTTTAAACAAATGCCTTCTCTAGAACTCATAAGAAGAGTATTTATCTGAAGCTAGGAAATAAACTTTTATGATGTATTTAGGTATATCTACTATCTTACTTAACATGTAAGACTTTAAAAATACACTTTCTGGATAGTTAATTCCCTGATGTACAAGAAGCTGAACAAATTGATCACCGCCTCATATGTAAAATGGAGAACGGGTTGGTAAGGAAAATGATATCAGTAAGTTTTTTCACACCTAGTACCAACTCATGAAGAGAACACTCATGATGCACTCAGTGTTAGAAGGGACTGTTTCAAAACCAGAGCGTTTTTCAGCCTATTACATCCTTCCTTAATACACATACCCCTAACTTTCTCCTTTTCTCAACTCCCTTATTACAAGGCTAGTAAGAAGAAAATATGTATACATAATGAGAACAAAGGTCAGTCAAACACTTTTGATCACACATTCATTGCTAATCTATGAAAGTCAGCAAATATGCCACAAAACTTTGTACTTATTTTTCTAAAGATTAAACTAAGCTTTGCATTCATTCATTTATCTATATACTTATTTATGTGTTGCCAGTCAAATTAGGGAAAGTCATCTTCTGGGTGAGTTCCTAGTCACTTATTACATTGTAATTCTTTATTTTTATTATAATTCATGCTTTTTGTTTACTTTTATTTTTTACAGTCCTGTCGTTACTGTCCTCTCTGTCTGCTCTCCCACAGTTTCTCATCCCATTCCTCATCCCTCCTATCTCCAAGAGGATGTCCCCACTCCACCCACCTCTGCCAGGCCTCCTTATTCCCTGGGGCCTCAAATCTCTTGAGGGTTAGGCGCTTCTTTTCTCACTGAGGCCAGAACAGGAAGTCTTCTGTTTTATACGTGTCAGGGGCCTCGGAACAGCTCATATATACTGCCTGGTTGATGGCTCAGTGTCTGAAAATCTTAGGGGCCTGGGTTAGTTGAGGCTGCTAATCTTCCTATGGGGTTGCCCTCCTCCTCAATTTCTTCCAGCCTTTCCCTAATTCAACCAAAAGGATCCCAAACTTCAGTCCATTGGTTGGGTGTGAGTATCTGCATCTGTCTCTGTCAGCTGCTTGTTGGGCCTGTCAGAGGGTAACCATGGTAGGCTCCTGTCTGTAAGCACACCATAGCCTCAGTAATAATGTCAGGTCTTGGAGCCTCTCCTTGAGATGGATCCCAAGTTGAGCTGGTCACTGGACTGTCTTTCCCTTAGTGTCGTCTACATTTTGTCTCTGCAGTTCTTTTAGACAGGGACAATTCTGGCTTTTTCATAGTGTTTGTTCACACATCTTTACATCTGGTCACCATAGAAAGCTTGTATGCTCCTTATATAACTTTTACCTCATCACTGGGTGTGGTCTGAGCAATAAAATACAAAGTGACAAGCACAATGCTCTATTATATGGATTTTCCAGCATCAAGGAAATGGCACAGAACTAAGATGATGAGGCTAGCAATACACAAGCCCTAAAGTTTTTAGTAGACTCGTGATTCAGCTTAGTGATTATGGCCAGCGGTGATGCAGCAGAAACATGTGCATATGATCCAGCATCCATCTTCTCTCTAAAATAAATCCAGGGAAAGCGTAGAAGATGGAGATGTGCGAGGACACAGTTATTGATCATACTGCATGCTCGTGTGGCAACAGGCTTTAGGAGTACACCTCATATTATCACAAAAACTTCACCACTCTCTTGCAAAATGTTCTCATTTCTGTGTGTTCAGAAAGTCACTTTACCAGACTCACATTATGAGTCACAAGCTGAGAGAGAACTGGATAGACAAGACTGGTGAGATGGCTCAGTGGACAAAGGGACTTGCTGCCACATCTAATGACCTGAGTCTGTCTCTGGGATACATGAACATGTGTATGTGCACCCCCCCACACACACACACAATACTTAAGTAAAGAAATGAAATGTAATAGTATTTTAATATCAAAATAACTGTCAGGTCCCAGGTCATTTCCCCACGCCATGCATGGTTTTTGATTGAAGTGAGTTTTTATCTTTTGTGGGTACTTTTTTTCCCAGCATGTAGCTCTCCTCCTTGTGGATGAATTACCACATCTGGAACGATTTCAGCTTTTTGCTTACATTTTGCTTTTATACACTGTTATAAAAGCTGCATTCCAGGAAGAAACATAGGCTTCTATTCAGACATAAAAATAGGCTAATGGCAATGACAGGGGTGGCTGTGAAGAGGGAAGAGAAAGCAGGAGATATTGCCAAGTATATATTAGGAGTTACAGTCTTCATTAGAAAAGAACCCAAGCATATCATATTGTGAAGTAGCATATGATAGAAGCTACAGTGTGCTGCTCCAATGGAGACCATTTACCATATGGTGTGGTAACACAGCCTGTTTCCTTGGGGAATGCACTGAAGTTGAAGGAGGAATCCTCCAGAAAATATTGAGCAATCATCTCAGTCTGAATAGATTTTTGATTGTACCAACATGACAATGACTCAGCAAGGATAATGTAATAGCGGACCCTGAATGCACGCTGCACTATCCACTGGCCGCTACACCAGCCAAGTAGGAACTATTTCACCAGCATAGAATCTCAATGGAATCTTCTAATGAACTTCAGGGACAACATATAAGGAACCACAGGTAAATGCTTATAAATCACTGTTTTTAAAAACAATTAAAATATATAAACCTTTGTATTTTAATTAATAGTCAGGGGGACAAACATTGGAAAGGAAAATCTCTCTATAGAAAGGTCCAGCAACACCATCTAGAATATATGTAGCATGATAATTTAAGCGTAATAAGGCATCCATCCACTCAGAGTTTAGATAAGAAGAATAGCAATTTAATCATGATCTCTCAAATAATACAAATGAGCACTGAAATACAGGAAGATAACCACTCTTGTATGAATGGAATGAAACACTTTAAATACTTTACTATCGAGAGGATCTACTTATCTGTCTGTCTACGGCATACAGTAATGAGGAAGCAATGATTATCAAGCACACAGGCTGAAGTATTTAAAATGTAATTTAAGGACACCATGAAGAAATTAGAGTAATTTAAGAGTGTCTTTAGTAGTTCCTATTTTTAAAATGTCACTTTAATTTCCATTTTCAAAAAGGTTTATTTCTATTAAGTTATTTGATTTCAGGATTGTACGTCTTTCTCAACCTAGAACAGAGTGTGGAGGAATGTGGACCTGACATTGACAACCAGTGAATAAATTTTTTTTTGTCTGACCTCATCGATGGGGCTATTAGTTGAGAAATTACAAACAACTTTATAGATGCACAGCCACTGTGGCCATTCTTCTTGGTAGAAGATACCACTTAGAGATCACTGTCCTCTTGTGGGAAGCCTGATTTGCTCCTTATCAAGGACCAGTTTCCTACAATGGATTGCTGATTCCTTGTAATACCCACAATGCCCTAGAACATGGGTCACATCATGTGTGTCTTCCAGATGGAACTGAAAAGGGTGAAAATGACTGGAGAGAGAAAACTGGTACCCATGAACCTAGTTATGGATGAGTATCTGATCTCTAGAATTCTAGAAAATTGAGTAAATATTGTAGATCATTCTACTTTGGACAATGAAATCATTTACCTAGTACCAAAATAAATTTCCCTAGCTAGTATTCTACATTAAACAACCCACAGGTCTTTCGTGTGTGTGTGTGTGTGTGTGTGTGTGTGTGTGTGTTGTTGTTGTTTTGAAGAAATACTGTTTATATCTTTAAAATTGCAAAGACTATTTGGACTTGAACTGTATAATCCTTGTCATCTTCACTTAAGCTTCTTGTTTCATACATATTTTTGAACTGCAAACATGTCCATGGATGCCCTTTTTCACCAAGTATGTCCTCTTTTTCTACTAAAACCTCCTGGATTGTTTTTTACCCTCTTTACGGAAGCCATATCATTGTAATTCAATAAAATATCTGGCCACAGTATGTGTGTTACTTGACAACACTATAATTTTAGTTTTTTATACATTATTTAATATCTAGAATGTTTGGCTCAAAAACTCAGTAGAGAAGAGAACCCTCATATTTTAGATTTCAAAACAGACCAATAGTTGTCCAGACACGCAGAAACTCTTCTTCTGTTCTTATCTTAAAAGGGAAGACACAAGGGCACTGATATGAGTCCCAGCTCTGCCTCTTCTGAAAGTGACTGTGGCCTGCACATGAACACACACTCCAGTGTCTGTTTATAATTGGTACCTGAACAGAAACCATATACTGGACTCTTTAACTCAGTCACAATGAGTGAATGAATGAATGAATGAGTATTGTCTATTTTCTGTTCTGCATAAATCCATCCCATTAGCTTAACACTGTTTGAGAAGACTGTTCATTGAAATTTCATCCTGTGAAGGGAAAGTCACATCTCCTTGCTGGCTTCATGTTGTTTTTGCAGTATCTTATTGTTGATTGGGATCTACTGCAAGCTAGGACATAGCACCAACTTTCCAACTTCTTTTCTAGCTCAAGAAACAGGAGAGAGATACCCAACCCTACATCGTATCCCATTTCTCTGTGCACATTTTTCCTTCTTCTGGACTAGAGGACTTCCCAAATCATTCACAAATCTAAGTGCAGTTGAAGATCATGACTCTTAGCTCCAGTTAAAGCAATCACCTATTTTTTTACAATATGCCATATCTCTGAAATTGCATGGATCTGACCTGTAGAACTGTGAAAAGGACAAGCCTTGAGTTCTCAGAAAAAAAAATTCTTTAAAACTCTTTTTGAAAATACATGGTTAGGATAAAATAACATGGAGGGAGAAAATGAGAAGAAAAATCAAATTTGTACCAGGTTCACAGAATTTTGGAAGTGATTCTAAAACTAATATTCTACAGGTGATGTAATCTCCTTAACTGGATAGCATGAGGTTTTTGTGAAGTTCTGGAGTTTGCTAACTGGGTCAAATAAAAACCCGATACAAATACTAAAACCAGAATCCACACACTCAGGAAGTAGCTGAGGATGCTGAAGTCTAGATGGAATGGAAGAAAGTGGGTTAAGGAGTAAGGAAAGGGCCTTCTGAAGCTATTCTGAGTGGCCCATACAGACTTTCCAAAAACAATCCAGTGGTTCTGCCCTCTTGGGGTAGGATGAAATTATATTTAAATAAAACAAATCTTGGTTTCTCCTCTTGAGATAATCTTAAACACATTTTGTATATTGGAATCACGAGTCACTGAGCCATCTCCACTGAATGGAGCTTCTAGTAGCTCATATACTTTTTGAATAAGACAATCTCTGGGAAATACATTTTTAACATTTCTTTGGTGATTTCTAGGTTCATATGCTCCAGGATGTCTTTCACAAGGGATGTTGACCTTTCCTCTGAAAAGGTTTTAAATGCATCTCTATTTTTTAGGCAGAAGAATCTGGGACCTCATTAAGTTAATATTAGAATAGTGTCTTCAGTGATTAGAAAACTGGATTTTAAAACTTAAAAGAAAACAAGGAACATAATCTGCAAAACTATGGATAGTAACACTTGATTATTTTTCAAAATTATGTTCAGATGAATGTAATCTTTTTGGTGTAAATATAGGAATGGTCTTCTATTAGGCACGGGGTACATAATAGGTACATAAACCAAGGCCGTCTCAAGGATGGGTTAAGCTCTCCCAACCATTTGAACAAAGACATGATTCCTGAAGTGTTTAATTTTAAGTAACCTAAAAGAATAGTGACGTGATTATTAAATAGAATTTTAAATATATTTATTAATATTGTAATGTTTTGTTTAAGGCTTTATTATGCTTTTATTTTGTTTTCAAATTTTTAAATTCACTGTTTTTAAGCAAGTTAAGATGTTTGGTGCAAGCTGAAAGTTCAGTGACTTCTTATTTATCTTCCACTCCCTACAGGCAAGCCTTCTCTCATCAATATCCTCACCACAGTGGTCGTTGGACTAACCTACCTCAATACCACATACTCTCCCATAGCCCTTAGTCTGCACTTGAATTCTGTATTGGAGTTTTGCGTTATATAGGTATAGACAAATATAAAAAGACATAACCTACCATTAAGACATCATACAGTCTAATGTTACTTTCCTGAAAATATTTTGAGTTATACTTCTTAGTATCAGCAGCCCCAAACCCAAACCTTTGGAACCTCTGTCATTTTAAAGATAGTCATAAAGCATCATATAGTCTAAAAAAATTTAGATCAATCTCTCATAGTAATTTGCATTTAAATATCTTCAAAAAAAACAGACAGACAGACAGACAGACAGAACCTTTGTGCTATGTTTCTTTATGTGGGAGGCTAGAGGTCAATCTCAGATACTGTTACACAGGAGCTGTTCCCCTTTTGGGTTGGGAGAGGGTCTCTGTCTTAGAACTCTCCAGTTAGGCTTTGTTTGTAAGAAAGCATGACCCAGAGATCTACCTATCCGACTTCCTCAGCACTGAAGTAATAGGAACATATCAAGAGGCCTAACAAATCCTCATTTTTGTATAGCAAGAACATTACCAACTGAGAAATCTCCCCAACCACATCGTGAAATGCAGTAAGAAAATTTATGTGATCACTCTAGGAAGAGAGACAAAAAGAGCCAGTCACCCCTTCCCAACTTCACATTTAGGATTCTTTTTCAGGGTCAGGGGGAGTATTTTATTTATTTACATTTCAAATGTTATCCCTTTTCCTGGTTTCCCATCCTATCCCCCTCCCCCTGCTTCTATGAGATGTCCCCTCACACACCCACCCACATTTGCCTCCCCTACACTGGGGCATCAAGCCTTCACTGGACTAAAGGCCTCTCTTGATGCCTGACAAGGCAGTCCTCTGCTAGATATATGGCTAAAGCCATGGGTCCCTCCATGTGTACTCTTTGCTTGGTGGTATCATTCTTTTTTTATTTTTTGAAACAGGGTTTCTCTGTGTGTAGCCCTGGCTGTCCTGGAACTCACTCTGTAGACCAGGCTAGCCTCGAACTCTTGAACTCAGAAATCCGCCTGCCTCTGCCTCCCAAGTGCTGGGATTAAAGGAGTGCGCCACCACCATCCTGCTGGTGGTATCATTCTTAAGTGGAAGAAATTTCTCTCCATTCTACTTTATTAGGAGTTTGTTTGTTTGTTTGTTTATTGTTTGTTTCTTTGCTTACTTGTTCATTTGTTTTTATAGATAGGTATTGAATCTTATGTATTGTTAGTTTTCTTTTCTCCCTTTATGCATTGTTAGGTGTATGTGGTTTTGGTTGTGTTTTTGATTTTTTTTTCCTTTGTTTGTCTCTTTCAGCCTGATAATTTCCTGGATTACTTTTATTGATTTTGGAGTTTCAAACAGGCATAAATTCCTAGGACAAACCCCATTTGGTTTCATTACAATTCATTTACTGTATCATTGGATAGTGTGGGAGACAGTCCTCTGTGGATTCATTTGTTTATTTATTTACACTGCACTTGGCTTGTTTTTATGCTGCACTGATAGTGACCTCTCTTTTTGAATCCAGAAAGAGATTGTGAAAGTTGAATATGTTTTTTGTTAAAAATTTTGATAGAAATTCTTGATGGAACGTTGTGTCTTCTGATTTTGAACAGCATTAATTATAGATCTTATTTTCTAACTGGGTCATGCCTGTTTCCTTTTATGAGAGTTTTGACCAATTGTGTCTTTTTAAAAGTTGGTCCATTGTATAAAGGCATGTCTATTGACCTAAGAGCTTCACGGTGTTAGAATGTTTCAATAAAGTTGTTAAAAGTCTTTCAAGCACATGAGTTTATATGTTATTTTTAAAGGTATTTAAGTGGATAAACATGAAGCATTATAATTTCAATCCAATAGAATATATATTAAGAACAAAGGTATTTTTGATTTTTATCATATCTACAACTGTGCTTCTTAGAAGTCAGATAAATGAGTACAAAATTGCATACCAATATTCAAAAATATAAATAAAGATTTCTATCAGTCTTCTCAAAACAAGGTATTATGTCATATCAAATAGTGAGCAGGTTAAATGAGTCTCTGAGCTTCCTGGAGATGTTCCGTATGTATCATCTCACCAGAGTTTTAAGACCATCCTACAGTTTAAGTGTTAACAAATTTAGTTTCCTAGGCATAGATTTTATCACTTTTTATACATAATTACATCCCTCACAGTAACTTACTTTTAAACTTACTTTTAAAACTATTTTGAAAACCTGTGAAGTTACATAATTCTTATCCAAGTAAAGAGAAACATTGTATCTTATATGCATCTCTCCCAAATGTCACACCTGAAAGTGATCTACCATATGGCTGAAGGGACTTCTTCTACAAGAACATTGAACAACCTATCAAGACTTGAACAGAAAACACAAAGTTCCTTGTTTCAACTTGTCTTGCATCTGCCCTCAATGAATGTCTCTACATTCACACTAAAAGGTCATTCTGTGTAGCTTCCTATGTAGGGTAGGACTCTCCTGTAAGTCAGATATGAGTTTCTCCAGTCATGTAATTTGACACATGACAGGGACACAAACTGTCTAAAAAGGGCATCTCTCTTCTATTAAATGTCACCATGACAGTCAGATGTTTGCTAGGTCTGGAGAGGGTACAGGGAAGACTATGTATAATCTGAGCCTCTAATTCAAAGGCAATGTGAGAAGGCAGAGCTGCCATTTTATGAGAAGAGAAATCTCTCCTGAAGCCAATCCAGAGCCCCTTAGACAGAGGTATGTGTCAGAGCTCACTCCAGAAGCATGTGCTTCAGGTGTGAAGTCTGAATTGTATGTCAAGACATGAATTATTTGTCAATTTATACAAGATTTGTTTAAGCTGGAATTTTCAAAGACCAGGAGTAACTAACCTTTCGAATCAACCAGAATAATTATTGTTCCTGTTCCTGTCCTGAATTTTAAAAAGTTTACATACTAAGTATTCATTGTCAGCATTGTTTCACCAAAGCATGTAATTCCAGAGAATTGACAGTAATTATCCCACTGCTCTGAGTGATTTATACTCCTTCAAATTATATAATACTATAGAGTAGGGAAAGAAATAGAGAAAGAAGAATCCAGAATCAGAGTAGAAAACATAAATCTTATGAGGAAAGAAAAAAACAAAATTACTCCATAATTCCAATGTAGCCAAAGAGTAAGAAGAAAAAGTGTCCTTCATATTAAAGCAATTTAAGCAGGATAGAGCAGAAGTCATAGCCATTACCTGCTTCAGCTGTCGGAAGTCAATAATGAGTGTTAGTGTAGTTCCTCCAAATAGAAGTAAAGCAAGAAAACAATAATTAAAATGTAAGTTGTTCTACTTAAGTTAGGTAATATATAAATACTTTAAATCAAATTTTTTTCTAAGCACGTAGCTTTGCTATGGAATTTTCCCATCTTTAATTATAAAACATTAAAGTGGTCAACAATTTCATCTTTATAGGAAGATACATACAGTCAGAGTTGTTTCTTTGTTGGCTTGTTTGTTTTTCAGCTTTGGGTCACAGAGGAAACAAGTACTGTCTTTTCCTTAATTTATTGAAAAATTACTTTTTAGTTGGTTAACCTTGCCACAATCTATCTATCTAAAGCATAATAAATGAATTAAAGTTCTTTTCAGCAATGTTTCCCCCACCAAACACCTGAAATTCATGGATGTTTAAATGGAGCCTCTATGAATCTGCTTGCTTATCTAGTGCAAACCTGCCTGGTAAGGTCACTATCTCCACTTTACAGTGTTTATTTCCTTAGGATTTGAGCTAGTGTTATTGGATTATCACTCGGTAGTTGTGCAGGCTTGGTTTTGTGATGAATATAGTAAATAGTTTTAGTTCTAAGGTCACTTTGTGGTTGTCAAAAGACCCCCATAATGACTTTTGAAGGGTCTCAGAGGAAACAGCGACCCTATGGGTCTGGCAAAGATGCTGGTACGTAAGTTACAGGAAAAGAAAAACACCACTGGTTCTGTTAATTAGAAATGATAGGGGAAGGTAAATAAAATCCTGATGCTTCCTCACTCCTATTCAAAGAGACACTGATGAATTGAAGCATCTTAATGTTTCCTCCTATTTTGTCCCAAGTTCCTGATCCCTGGGTGCCTTCTTCCTGTGCAGTGCTGCACTGCATGCTATATAGGAAGTTGATTTATAAGTCAGAGGCATACTCACTAACGAAAAGCAGGTGTGAAATATGACAAGGAGATATTTCTCATGTGTACAGACACATATGAATCCTGAATGCAATTTCAGCAGAAAATTAAAGGTCCCTTTAACTAAGAAAATGTAATACTCATACTTATGGAAATATTATGAGGGTTACTTGACTTTGTCAGAAATCTACTTTCTGCTTTCACTAAGTGAATTGAAACATGAAAATGTACAAACTTCTAAAATATTTTTAAAAAGATTATCGAATTTTGTTTGACACTAGAGTTGACAGGCAGTGTGATTAATTGCTACCCATAACCACAGATTCGTTCCAGTGGTTATCCCTTGTCAGTGCCAATTAATAGCTCAACAAATATCTCATTCATTCCAGAATATTAAAGAATGCTAGCTGGTGGGAATTGTGCTAAAGAAGCACATACAATTAGATTTTGGGTTTTATAAGGTACTGAATAATAGTTTATGAGTTTATAATAGTAACTACCAGTGAGATATTGTTAAATTGTAATTACTATAATTACATATGTTTATCTAGAGAATTCTAATTGGCATTGTCTTCATGTTTAAAAATAGCCTATTATACTTAATTGTTCACATAATGTATAAGTTCTGAAGTTCCTTATAATAGGGAATCTGATACAAAATAACATTTTACAGTAATTCATCTGAAGAGTACAGAACATGAGAGATTGGTTTCCGGTGCTCGGAGGTATGTGTATTTTATAAGTAGGTGATCTGGAAAGGTACAGCTCTAAGCGTAAACCCCTGTGCATAGTCTGCACGCCATGTTCTAGTGTTCTTTTTTTATTGTATAAATAATTCACTATATGAATTTATAAAAACATCAATATATAAAACAAAATGGAATGCGATACACCTTCCTAACTGAGGAGATTAAAATTCAAACTGCACTATGATTCCAGAAGCATGCCATTTGTTTTCAGAATTACTTTGCTTATATAATTTACTTTCTGTCAATCCTAAAAAAGAACATGAATATATATAACCCCACATATATATAT
>NW_021604635.1:8764609-8843935 GCF_004785775.1 Grammomys surdaster | reverse complement strand
AGAACAATAAGAACACTAAAAGAGATCAAATGGATACAAATTGAAAAGAAAGAAGTTAAAATATCTCTATTTTCAGAGGATATGATAGCATACATAAGAGGCCCCAAAATCTTAACAAGGAACTCCTACATGTGATAACCACCATCAGCAAAGTGGTTGGATACAAAATTAACTCAAAAACTCAGTAGCCTTCATTATACAAATGATCAAGAAGCTAAAAAAGTAATTGGGGAAAAAACACATTTTACAATAGCCACAAATAACATAAAATAACTTGGTGTAACTCTAACCAACCAAGTCTTCAGGACAAGAACTTCAAGTCTTAGAAGAAAAAAAGTGAAGAACATCTCAGAAGATAAAAAAATTTCCCATACTGTTGGACTGGGAGGATTAACATACCAAAAAAAGGCTATCACACCAAAAGCATCTAGATCTAGATCAATGCAATTCCCATCAAAATTGCAAGATGATACTTTACAGACCTTGAGAGAACAATGCCAAAATTCAAATTAAAAAAAAAAAAAACACCCAGGGTAGCTAAAACAATCCTTTATGATAAAAGAACTTCTGGAGGTATCACCATATCTGATCTGAATCTGTATTACAGAACAATAGTAATAAAATCCACATGGAACTGTCATAAAAACAAACAAGGTGACCACAGCTAAGACGCCTAGACAAAGAGGACACGGAACATGAAATGGTCAACTCCTATAACCAGGTAAGATTTCCAATGGAAGGATGGGTATACCAACCTTGACAAAAACCATCGACCCACATTTTTTCTTGCCAAAAGAAGAGCAGAGATAAAGAGGGAACAGAAAGTGAGGGAAAGGACAACAAATGAATGGCCCATTTTGAGTTCCATGCCATGAGAGAGCCCACCCTAGACATTATTAATATTATTCTGCTGCACTTACAGAAGGGAGGCCAGCAGTATTGCCTCCCCATTTCCCCCTGAACTGTACACAGGGAACTATTCCTCCTATTCTGGTCTGAAAGCAGAGGCCGTGCTCCATACACAAATCCTTTTCCTAGTGCTTAAATGTTTCTTGTGGTCTAAGTGACACTAATTGGTAATTCTAAAACTCTAGGGTGGTACAACCCCTTAATTTAAGAATTTTAGAATTTTAATTTTAGTCAAGGGGACAGCAACATATATACCCTGTGAACATATAAACTAGTCTATGTCTAGGGTCAAGCCTACCTGACACAATGTAACAGATAGACCCTAAGAAACATTTTTCCCTAGGAGGTACAGTTGTTCCAGAATTAATATGTCTGCCCAGAGAGAAATAACTTGATGAACCTAAGACATTAATGAAGAAAAATTCTTGAAGAATAGCATGCATCCAGCACTGGCTAATGCTCAAAGAGGAGTTAGCCTAGAACAGATTTTCCATTCTATACATGCTTCAGACCCCAGGTTACATTTTGAACAATTCAAATAGGGACAGGAGACTCCAAGTCTAACCACTTGGGCAGAAGCGAGATTTACACAACAAAGTATTCCTAAGACTTATTCTTAAATACACCAGTGTTCTGGAACAGCAAGTCATTCTTCAGTGACAGGATCCAGAGATGAATATGCCAGACTATGAGAACGACTGTAAAAGTGTAAGGGAGAAAAGATAAAAGCTGGGGTGGGGAGTTGTAGAGAGCATGTCAGTAGGAAATTAGAAGAGGCGTGAGTTGATGTTCACTTCAGGAGCAGCTAGCTCATGTCAGCTCTCCAGCTCAGGTCAGTGCTGTGTGTAGCAGATAAGAAGGAAGTAATGATGTGACTGCCCCTCATAACTAATCAAAGCAGAGGCTCACAGCAGGCAGACAGAGATCCTGATGCTTCTACAGTGAGGACTGCCCTGCTGTCTGGCTCTCTGACAAAAGGACAACTGGTCGCATCTATGTAAGAGGATCCAGAGGAAGTAACCAGCGCTTAAGAAGAAAACGGGACTTTTATGGCACACCAGGTCTTAATGTTGGTTATGACACTACCTGCTGCTTTAAGCAGCTTCTTAGGCTCCTGTCATTTAATATGGGCATTGGACTACTGGCTGTTTCAAATCAGGGTTGTCTCCTTCCTTATGGTTGGAGCCAAAATGTCTACACAACGCTGGTAAACAAACGTGTATGTAACACTAATCTCTTACAGGCCTCACTAGCATACACATCTTTGAGGTGTTTCAGAGGCAGCCCACCCTTACCTAAATGCTACTTAATGTGACGTCTTATCTCCTAAGCATTGGTAAATCCTTTCCATTATCAATTGTACCCGTCTACATCTCAGCGAAATAGGGGAGTGCTGCCTAACACATAAGATTCCATTTACAACATCCACCAATAACTCCAAATGGATCTTATTCCTAAATGTTAAATCCGAAGAACAGAAATTCGAGAGATAAACTCAAATGGCAACCTGCCGTCCTCTGGTGCACAAAAAGCATGCTGATGTTGACTACAAAGATGTTTCTACACACTGCTCATGTTCCCAAAGCTGTGCACGGATTTATCCCGCAGAGCGAAGTTATTCAGAGGCCAGCACTCAGGTACAGGGAATTACACGGACCGCAAAGGACTTCATATAAATCCACATCTGGTCACCAGTTCCCATCCATTCCCAAGGATCTCCTACCAAAAGGGATCCCGAGGCTCAGCAGCCCACTCCTCCCCAGACTGCCGCCCCTCGCTCACCATATCCTGCCTTCCAAGCTCGCGAGCTCCCATCACAGCTCCCGGTATGCCCAAAGCACCACTGGCATTTTCTCAGCTTCAGAATCGAGCCTGGAGCCTGGCGCCCGGAAAAGCCCGCCTCCCCCATGACTGACGCTCCGACTGCAGGTTCTCATTGGTTAATGAAGCCTGAGTGACAAGATTCCCTCCTTTGTAGTGGGAGTTTAAGGAAAAGCACCGAACTGTATTTCCTGCCACTAGGTTCCACCTCTGGGCAAGACCTTTCCCAGATCTGCAGGTATTTCCACTTCAGTAGTTCTTGCCCCTGGCTTGCAGTAGCTTCACTTCCCTCTTAACTTGCTTGGTAGGCACTTTCTCTTTTTCCTCCTGGACACAAGGTAGCTAGTTTACACAGCACAGTACAAAATGTGGAGTGGAGTGTTTCTCCTGTCCCACAGGTGGAAGGGTGGCCAAAATATTAGTAATTAAGGAGAGATTTTAGAGAACAAACTTTTGTTCTGTGGGTTCAAGGTGAGGTCAGGTGAACTGCAGCTACGTTTTACCTGGTAGGCAAGGGTACACTGGACAATCCTGAGAGAAAACCTGGAACCAGATCACAAACACAATGAAATGTGTTTTCCCACGATGAGGCTGGATGGTGGATCTTTCTGTAGGCGTTTTCTTCCTGAAATTCATGACCTTCTCTTGAGAAATTAACACTAATGATAAGTGTAGTCTTGACAGAATTTGGATAATTAGAGAGAAATGGCTGGAGGAACAAAGCTGTTTATGAGCACTATTCTTAGCAGTTTTCGGAGTTAAGGTGACAACACAGCTGGATTAGTCATGGTTGTCTAGATAAACAGAACTGATAAAATGAGTCTCTTTCCCTGTATGTGTGTAGAAAGGGGATTTATTAGAATGGCTCACAGACTGTGGTCCTGCTAGTCCAACAAGTGTGTCTAACAATTAAAATGTGAAGAATCCAGTAGTTCAGTCCATCAGGCTAGGTGTCTAAGCTGGGCTTCACTGTGTACCACGTTTTCAAAGTAGTAGGCTCTAATGCCAATAAAGGAATGAACTTGCTGGAGAGATAGGACAGAGAGCGAGCGAGCGAGAGAGAGAGAGAGAGAGAGAGAGAGAGAGAGAGAGAGAGAGGGAGCGCTTCATTTTTCAATGTTCTCTGTTTACGTGGGTTGTCACCAGAAGGTGTGCCCCAGATTAAAGGTGGATCTTATCTCCTCAAAAGATCCAGAAGGGTCTTCCCACTTTATAAATTTTAATTAAGAAAAATCTCTAGCAGATATATGCAAGTCTTTGGGATTTAGTTAATTTGAAGTCAGTTTCTCTACTACTAATATCCATCATAACAGACAAGACAGAAGAGCTTAGAGATATTTCTTACCAGCAGCAACTACAGGAATAATTTACAAAAAAAAAAAGCCAACAACCAAAAACAAAAACAAAAAACAAGAAGCATGAGGATTTTCTTTAGGTAGTCTGGACACAGTCTTGTAGAGTTCTGCCTGATTTGGTGGCATTCATAACTCAGTATTGGGCAAACATATGCAATTTGTTTTACAAGACAGAAGGCAATTTTTCTGTCAAGATCATCTTGTACCTCAAGGTCATAACTGAAACTCAAATGTTAATTGAACTCAGGGAGTAGAAGACCACTACCACAATTTTGAGACAAACTTGAACCACCTAAGAGGTAGCCATCAACTGGCTCCCAAGTCTTGTTAAAGAAGTCAGCCCTAAATCTGTTTCTAGTGCCTCTTTTAGGTGGTAAAATCTTTTCAAGCAGGACTACAGAAAACAGACAATGAGGCAATAAGAAAATACAGAAAAAGCAACCAACCAAACAGCAATGTGGTCACCATGCAGTTAAGGAGGGTCAGGGATGTTCAGGGTATTCTCAAAAATATGTAAAGGCCGTGTGACCCATTTTCATCTTAAATGGATGGGGAGATTTTAGAAACACTGAAATAGCACATCAAGGCACTGGAGAGATCACGTTACAGTACTGGAGAGATGACTCAACAGTTTACAGGAGTAGCTGCTCTTCTAGAGGATCCAGGTTTAATCCCCCAAGTAAACACTTGTTTTTCTTCTCTTCTTTTTTATTTTAGTTACATGGGTATTTGCCTGCTTGCGTCTATACACAGTACCTGAAGAGTCCAGGAGGGGGTAGAAGATACCAATGACTGGAGCCACAGCACATTGTTAACTACCATATACATAAAACACAAGTGAAATATTTTTTGTTATGATGAACATGAAGAGGAGAAGAAGGAGTTGGAGGAGGATAAGGGGGAGGGGGAGAGGAGGGCTAGGGCGAAGGGGAGGGTGAAGGAAGAAACACCTGGTTTTTGGTTTTTCAAGAAAGGGTTTCTCTTATAGCCCAGGCTGTCCTGGAAGTCACTCTGTAGACCAGGCTGGCCTCGAACTCAGAAATCTGCCTGCCTCTGCCTCCCAAGTGCTGGGATTAAAGGCGTTCTCCACCACTGCCCAGCAAAGTTTACTTTTTAAGGTTGGTGTGGCTTTGCATTCCTTTAATCCCAACAAGTAAGACAAAGAGGCAGAAAAATTACTGTGTTTTAGGGGAAAGGCTGTGTTATATAGCCAACACACAAACATATACAGACTCAAATACACACTGGCATACACACATACACACACAAAGACATTCACACACACATACACACTCACACACATTCTCACACACACATTCAGACACATATTCACACATACACACACACATATTCACAAACACTCACACACACACTGAAAGAAGAACAAAATTGAATAATAGAGGAAAATGAGCATGGGAGAATTGGGACAGTGTAAAACCTCGTAAGTTATTTGAGTTGTCTGCCACTCGTGGCCATAAAATCATTTGCAATAACCATTAATCCCAGTACCTAGAAGGCAAAGGCAGTCTGATATCCATGAGTTCAAGGCCTCTTTGGTCTACCTAGTCATTTTCATGATAAGTCTAATCTCAAGAAAAACTCCAAAAATTATAAAACATGAATGTAATTTTTATCTGTTTTCTGTGGTTGAGGCAGGGCCTCACAAAGAACCTCATCTCACTTCAACTCCCTATGTATACTATAATGTATAATTGTGATGGTTTACCTATGCTTGGCCCAGGGAGTGACACTATTAGGAGGTCTAGCCTTGTTGGAGTACAAATGTCAGTGTGAGTGTTGGCTTTAACACCCTCCTCCTAGCAGCCTGGAAGCTAGTCTTCTCCTCTTTGCCTTCTGAACAAGATGTAGAACTCTCAGCTCCTCCTGTACCATGCCTGCCTGGACACTGCCAAGCTCCTGCCTTCATGATAATGGACTGAATTCTGAACTTCTAAGCCATCCCGAGATAAGTGTTGTCCTTTAGA
Organism: Grammomys surdaster; assembly: GCF_004785775.1. Taxonomy (NCBI): domain Eukaryota; kingdom Metazoa; phylum Chordata; class Mammalia; order Rodentia; family Muridae; genus Grammomys; species Grammomys surdaster. Next base: position 8,837,865 of record NW_021604635.1, on the reverse strand, counting down.
AGAATTGACTTGGTCACGGTGTATCTTCACAGCAGTGAAACCCTAAGACATATTACATATTGAATCTTTAATAAATTCACATATACACTTAGGCATGTGACTTTGGACAATTGTTGCTAGCATTCCAGTCTTCTATAAAAGAAGGCACTGACAAAGTAATTTAATATTGCTAACTCTGTTTAGGAGGAGAGGAGAATGTTCTGTATGTGGTTGCTTCTTCAGGGCAGTCTACACTTGTCATCTTGGGACCAATTCTACCCTCAGTGTCATGGTATTCATGGTACCTGCTCTAGAGCTACAATTAAAACACACCCCTTCCTGGTTTCCCCTACTTAGATAGGAAGACTTTTGAGTTTTCTGATCTCCAGAGAACACTTCTATTGCTGTGATAAAACTCAACAGGACCAAGTCAATTTATAAAAGAAAGTCTTGTGGATAGCCCTGGTCTTGTATTTTGATGCTAATTCCACTTTCCTGGGAGGGGCTGCAGACAAGGAATGAATCAGTAGACTATGACTTCTTATGAATCTTCTGCCCACCTTACTTTGTAAAATAAATGCTAGAGCCAGTGATTGGGCAGTAGAAGTGGAGGAGGAGAGGAAAAGTTTTGAAGTACTTACTTGTCTCTAGCAGTCTCAGGTAGTTATTCATATTAAGGTTAGGTAATTGGGTTAACAATTCTAATTTTGTGGTCATCTTGTGTCAGGAGAAGCCCTGCTTATACACTGAAGGCCTAAAATCAGCCATAGGCCTAAAATCAGCAATAGGCCTGACATACATGCCTGCTAACACAAAGCCTTGGGTCTCTGTTGAAGAACACTGAAACGGATGACTAGAAGCTATTGTAAACAAACAGCTTTGGTGGAAAATTGCCAGGCTAGTCATAGACCTTGTAGATAGGTACCCTTGGTGGATAGTACCAACTTAAATAAGGACAGGTGAATCATATGCTGGAGTCATAGTGATCTGTACCCTGAACCTTCACCCAGCTGACATTCTGTTCTGGAAGATATCTGCACTCCCTCTGAACACCTACACTCCTGCATCATCCCCTTCCCCACATCCTGCCTTTTTGTGTATATAACCTGTGTGTGCAAAAGTAAAAATTATGGTTTGATGAGTCTATAGACAAGCTATGTTCCTTGTATTTGCCCATTTTTCCTCATTCTCTTTTAGGTGATCTCCCCAGACCCTGTTTAATGCCCTGCTGGACAAGACATTTTGGTGCCCAGCTTTGTAGGGCTTGAAGAGGAGATATTCTGACCCCCCCACCCTCCCAGTGTTCAGGGTCTCGAGGAGATTCCAGAAGGGAGGACATAGGCTCTTCAGTGGCAGGTAAGCTTACCAGTTTTTCAGGAGTGTTAAGGGTCACTGCCAGGAGTCCATGAAGGTATTTCAAATCTCAGAGCACTTTTTAGAGTGACTCCCAGAAGCTTGGCTCTGAAATTTCTCAGGAGCACCCAAGAGTATGACTCCTGAGTTCTACCTGAAAGAGGTTTCTAATCAGAAGTATACCACAGTCCACCCAACTATGGGACAATCCTGGGGAAGGATCAGAGCAGCGAGGCCCTGAGATAAAGGGCCCTGGGACAGGTATTTTTTAATCAGTCACTATTTGTGACGGACTCAAGGAGTGAGTCAACTCAGGATGCAAGGAATTAGGGTTAAAGGCAAGGCATGGGACAAACATTTTCTAAGTAGTCACTCTTTGTGACACGACTCCAGGAGCCTATCTTCAGGACATGGGGAACTAGGGTTAAGAAAAAAGGCTCTTTAAAAACTCTTTGCTTTCATTAGTGTTGTTCTCCCAAGAGGGGACTATTTATTAAAAAAAAAAAAAAAGTTATATCCCCTAAAGAGGAGATAAGAAGTTGAACCTTGAAAATGAGAGAGAGAGGAACGGTGAAAGGGAAAGAAGTTGGTGTGTTAACAAAGGAAAACAAAAAGCTTATTACAGAGCCCTTCTGGGAAGCAAGAGATGATTGGGGGATGCCCTAGTCTCTCTGGCTCTCATTGGGGAAATTCTCAGTTCTGCTTTCTCTGTCTGTTGTCTGTCATTGGGTTGCCAATATTGTCCATATGTGTTTATTGTCTGTCTTTGTCTCATTTAAATGATTGGTTGTTCTATGTTTCTTGTTGAAAAGAAAAACTGGTTAAAACTGTTTGCTCGTTTTAGTTTAAAACTTGCTTGGGAGCCAGTCTCAATTTATACAACAAAAACTGATAATTTACCCTGCTCTGTGGCTGGAAGAGGGGACTAGAAAGAAGCTTGGGACGAGTTAACTGTTTTCATAAGCTGCTCTTGAGAGGGGTACAACAGGTTTTGGCTTCTGTAGTAAGGGAGTCGATAGTGGTTATTCCCAGTTAGATAAGTGAAAGGATGCTTTTCTCTTATAATTACAGCTAGAAAGGTAAGAAAAATTTGTTTAGATGTGCATTTATTTTTATTCTTGATTGGTATTAAAAATACAAATATGCTATTATATATCCTGGTTATATATTATTGGGTATATTATTGGGTATAATTACAAATTTATAACTTTGATAACAAAAACTGGATTAAAGCTGGTGATTCAAAGTTGGAGTCATTCAAAAACCTGATGTATAAAAGAGATTTCAGTAAGAGTTTTATCTGGGATCAAACATGAACACCTTCTTCTGTTATACAATTGGATTATTAGTTGATCCCTTTAAAGGAGTTTTAATACAAGCTTTGCTCTCATACAACAAGCTTTAAAAGTTTAGAGAGTGCTTGTTGTTCCAGAAAACATCCAAAGACCATATCTTTTCAATGTTTCAGACATCAGCTATATTCCTAAATAACAATTCTCAAACATTAAACAAACCCTAATTTCTTTCTACAATTGGCTGAAAAAAGAAAAATAATTTTATAGAAAATAGAAAAAGCTGTTATTAATAGAGATATAGATTAATTAGTTGTTGGCTGTTTTGTAACAGTCCTTTGATAAAAGAGATTATTAATATGGATTTATATTTCTTTATTTCCAAGAGAAGTTTTAACATCCTGTTTTGAAGCTGTTGCTGTGTTAATACAAAAGTATAGGTTAAGATCACAAAGGTATCTTAAGAAAGAACTTAATGAAATATTTCTTATTCCAAATGATACTATAATTGGTTATTAAAGAATACTGATATTTGGCCTAATACATGATCAATTTACTACAGTTTTCCCTTATATTTGCCTTTATATTCCTTATGAATTGATACATATAGCCCATAAAAGGTGTGTTTACTGTAGTAATAGACAGCTCATTTAATGAAAAGACAATATATATAATTAGATTACGTATTTACTCTCTTGAGTTCCCCCACTTCAGTACAAATAATTGAACTACCTGCTGTAGCCACTATTTAAAATGCAAAAAATAAGCTTTTTAGTTGGTATAATCATAGCCAGTATATGGCTTATGGTTTATAATTGCTTGAAATTGTTCCTTTTTCAGAAATTGCTAGTTTTCAAATTTTACAAATACAGTCAATTTAAGAAACATGCATTTTTCCTTAATTTTATAAGACATTTAAAGAGCTCATACTAGATTGCCTGGACCCCAGGAAAATGCTATAACAAATTTATATATCAGATAGATTACAGACTTTACAAAAACAATTGGCCATACAATTTTATTCATTACATTGGGGTTACTATATAATAAAAGTTTGTCTATCTAGGTTGCTGTGCCAATGTAGCTGATCTGCCTTTTGTGATCCCTGAGGCCAGAAACTGCAGTTTTTTGGCACTTAACACCTCAGTCTAAAAATAGCCAAAGATTAAATAAACAGCTTTTGTTTTGTCTTGGCAAAAACTGCTGGGCTCTGACTTATGCCTGCAAGTCTGAGGCCACTTAAATAAGTTATTAGAGAGTTTATTATTAGGTGTAAAAGAGTTTTCTGTGAAAGCTATCTAAGAAAAAAGTACAAAGAAAGCTTCTATTTTATTTGAGAAAGAGAAAAAAGTTCTATTTTATATACCATCCTGAGTGGGAAGAGACAAAGAGTTCTGCTTTATCTCTCCATTTGCCCTCTTATGATTTTGTCCTCCATATTCACATATTTTTTAAAATATATGATCACATGTTACAAAGTTCATTACAAGTTTATACCAAAAATTAAATTGAAATAGAGGTTTATAATGAAGAATGTTTATATACATATTTGTTGAAAGGGATTGTGTGGCTAAACATCCATTACCTGTCTGGCTCCACAGGTGCACTAAGGGCTTAAAACTATAACTGGGTCATCATTAAGATTTAAAAAGTCATCTATTGTATACCATAAACACAAGATAGTACATTTTTGTAGATGTATGTTTCATAATAATAGGTTGAGACAACAATTTGGTAGTTTTAGAGAGTGTGTAGGTCAAATTATAAAAATTTGCTTTCAGTGTCCTCCACTTTTTCATAATGGTGTTAATACTGGAGGACTCATACCTAATCAGTTATGATAAGTAGATGTTGCTCCTTTCTGATTCTAGAAAAATGAAATATGTATATGTGATTTGACAACTTTTCAGGCTTTCTAGTTACAATTACTTTAACAGGAGAAACAATTAAAAATGCAATTAGTTATTGCCTATATTATCTTTTTTTACTTGGTGTTCCATATCAGATTAAAATAAACAAAATTGACTGTTACAGTCAGACATTTGAGACATTTTGTTGACAATTTGGTATTACCCATGTTACTGGAATTCCTTGTAATCCTCAAGGACAAGGTATTATAAAACAAATATTGTGGAACTTTAAAATAGTGTCTCTCTGACTCTGTGAGTGTGGGAGAAGCGACTGCTAGCACTTCTGCCCTGGTTTTACTAAGAATGCTAAAAAAATGGCTTTTAAAAACAAAAGAGGGAGAGTTACATCCCAGAAGGAATCTCCCAGGAATACTCAATCATGCCTTGTTTGTTCACAACTTTCTACATCTGAAAGCTCACAGCAAATCTGCTGCTGACTGCCTTTGGCATGCTGAGACTAATAAAAACTATGCCACAGTTATGTAGAAGGACCTTCTCACTTTTAAATGGAATAGCTCAGGCCCAGTTCACATATGGGGCTGAGGACTGATATGCCATTTTGATACCAAAGAAGGCACAGCTAAATGGTTGCCAAAAAGATTATTGAAATAAATAGATACCCCCATAAAGACAGGCCCAATTATAAATAAGATGACTAACTATTGAAAACCAGGGAAGAGAAATCTCCCTGAGATTTCCCTTCTTTTTTCTTTCCAGGTAAAAATGAATCACCCGTGGTGTTTGCTGTTAGAAGTTCTAATCCTGATGCTGGCCTCCAGACTTACGCTACTCAGACCTTCGATGGGCCATTGACAAAGACATCAAATAGTTAAGAGATTGACATAAGGAATCTCAAGGAATCCCTCATTTTGCTGTCTGAAGTGATCTCCAAAAATTGCAAAGGACTTTATTGGACTTGATTTACCCTTTTACAAAAGGGTAAATAGACTGTGTATAGCTCTAGTCTGTGTCCAGGTCTTAAGGAAGAATGTTGCATTTATATAGATAAAACAGGGATGGTTAAAGAGAGCATGAAAAAGGTCAGACAAAGCCTTGAAAAAAGACAGAGAGAGAGAGAGAGAGAGACAGAGAGACAGAGAGAGAGACAGAGATAGATAGATAGATAGATAGATAGATAGATAGATAGATAGATAAGTGGTGGTAACAGAATTGGTTTTCAACCCCTCCATGATTGTCAACCCTATTTCCTTTCATTTTGGGACTGTTAATTGAGATAGTTTTGCTTGTTCCTTTTGGTCCCTAGGGCTTAAATTGGTTTACTAAAATTGTGAAACAACAAATAGACGATTTGATAGCCAAACTTATTCAGATACATTATCATAAGATAACTATGGAGGACCACGAGACTCAAGCTGAGGTTGTTACTCTATCCGAGGTGTTCCCAGAACACATCTCCACTCAACCTAAAAGAGGGGACTCCCGAACCTAGACCAAGAAGAGAGGAGCCACCCAGAACCCCCTCTGACTGGCCATCACAATTCTTGCTTAGGCTGTGAGGCTAAGCACTCCAAGGGAGTATAAAATGTAAAATATCTTTCTGTGTTCCCTGAGGGACAAGACTGACTGCATAGGGGTTGATGTCAAATGTATCCCCTCTCCAGGAAAAAGACATGAGGATGGGTATGGCCCTCATGCCTCACTGGACAATGACAGTGGGACCAGAGCCATTACAAAGTCCCCTTTAATTACTGGAGATCAGGCCTCTATCCCTGCCTTTGCAAGATTAGAATTTACACAACCCTTCTATACTTAGACAAGGTAGGAGATGTCAGGGGCAGGCCTGCTTAAATACTGAAGGCCTAAAATCAGCCATAGGCCTAAAATCAACAATAGGCCTGAATTACACTCCTGTTAACACAAAGCCTTGGGTCTCTGTGGAAACACTGAAACCGATGACTAGAAGCTATTGTAAACAAGCACCTTTGGTGGAAAATTGCCAGGCTGAATAGTCATAGACCTTGTAGATAGGTAACCTTAGTGGATAGTACCACCTTAGATGAGGACAAGTGAATCATAGGCTGAAGTCACAGTGATCTGTCCCCTGAATCTTCACCCAGATGACACTCTGTTCTAGAAGATATCTGTACTGCCCCTGAATACCTACACTCCTGCGTCATCCCCTTCCCCACATCCTGCCTTTTTGTGTATATAAGCTGTGTGTAAAAAGTAAAAATTATGGTTTGATCAGCCTATAGACAAGCCATGTTCCTTGTGCTCGCCCGTTTTTCCTCATTCTCTCTTAGGTGATTTCCCCAGATCCTGTTTAATACCCTGCTGGACAGGACAATCTTGTGTCTTGAGTATTTGATGATATATAAATCCATTGGATAATCTTTACCCATTAAGAGTTATTGTTCTACCAGGTACCCCTAGAATAGCAGCTACTGTCTGGAGTTGCTCTCAGCACTATAAAGGTAGTGGATTTGCACCAGGAGCCAAGTTTAAAGCTATGAACTCTACAGAGGAAACTAGTGGAGGCAGCACCCTCTCTGGTCTTTCATGGGTCCTGGGCTGGTGCCACTGGCCAGCCTGTGCTGCAGATAATGCAGGAAATTAGAGCAAGAAGTTGGCGGTTGCAGGGAGCTTTTTTTTTTTTTTTTAATAATACTTCCCACAACAAGAAAGTATTGGGCTCATGGATCCAGAGTCAGAGACATTGCTGGCATAATAAACACATAGCAGCAGGAAGACCTGAGAGCTCACATTTTGAACCTTAGGTATGAGGTAGAGAATACACTGGGCATGGCGAGAGGCATTCATAGCCAATAAGTCTATCCCTCTGATACATCTACTTAAAAATGGCCATACCTCTAATCCTTCTCCAAAATTGCCACCAACTGAGAAACAAGTATTCAAACATCTAAGTGTACAGAAGCTATTTTCATTTAACCAACACATCTTTCTTCAACTCTAAGGTAGTGGTAGCAACTTTTTAGCTGATCAAATTCTATCATAATCTTACATGATTCTGTTATGTTTCCAACATACAATGCCACAGAATATTAACCACACATTCTACCTATCAATGCTCTATTTTTGTGATGTTGTGTGTAATAGTCTTACATGTAATCTCCAAAGCAAACTTTCAACATCATGTCTATAGCCACCCTGCACTCCTGAAGTGTGTTGCAGCTTGTAAACCATTTCTTATTTTAGTTGTAACTTCTAGTTAGGACTTCCAAGTGAATCCTCAGGTGTGGGACTGCATAAGGGTACCTTGGTTCATGGCTGGGCATGGGCCTGGGATCCCGAGACTCCAAGAGAGAAATGCCAGGCGTTCGGCCACATCCCCAGAACCCAGAGTCCTGAAATACAGTCTTGTCTCTATAGACCTACATTGTTCAGTCACGTAGGCAATTACAACCCCTCCCAAAGTGCACAGGTAGAGGGTGTGACTAGAGGCCTCATACAAATGAAGGCCAGAGGGCAGCACAAATTAAGCATTCTTCCCCAGAACCTCCCCCTTTCTCCTTTCCTATTTAAATCAGGACTTCCCTGATGAATGTATATTTCCTATCAGATTAAGTTTGTATTAACTAACACCTTCAACAGCTTTTCCAAGAAACTCTTGAAGCACAGAAACCCATCCTTGAAGACACAGACCAAGGAGGTAAGACAATAAGTAGTATTTTCTTTGGTTCACTCTGTGTCAAGAGCTAAAACGAGTCTGTAATAAACAAAGATTCCTAGACTCAGTCAATGACTGAGATGGTTACAAATTCTGCAACCTTATTTACTTAGCAAAGCTGGATTGACACTCCACTGGTCACTTAGCCTGTTGGGGAGAGGAAGACAAAGCACACAGTTGATGACTTCAGCCCCCATCCTGTAGAGGAAATGATGGAGCCATTAGCAAAGCAATAGAAGACAGGGTTCCACCTGCAACATTTTGCTTTGTGCTATGGATTAGTCTCAGCAGGTGGCCACATCTGAAGCCATAAACTGGGAAACTCAAAAATACAATGTGTTTTTTTATAGCTCTGGGGAATTGGAGGCCCAATCAAGTGGTCAGTAGTTTTGCTTCTACTGAGTTTTCTTTCTTGTACATGGACACTGTTAGGCTGGAGGTTTGGGGACAAAAGCAAGATGACCTGTTCCAAGAAGTCCCTGCACTTCTCTACTGACCAGAAGCCTGCAATTACAAAAGCCCCTGCAGAACTCTGGACAAAGCCAGCTCCTAGTTCCAGATTTTAAAGTGACTGTTGGACCTAAGGCCAAACTACAGAGCCCCAAATTCACCAAAAAAGGCTGTAACCCCCAAACCTCACCACCACATCACAACTTCCCCAATACCCTTTAACAAGCCCCTAAAGCAACCCAACCTTGTGTCTTCACTGCTCCCCACCTCCTGTGAGGTCTGTGAACCTGCTTGAAATCTGCCCCAATAAATCTGTCTTTTTACTACAAATTAGACTCAATCTGATTTATTATGTGAGTGAAGAAGCCATTCAGCCTCCTTTTTACCATTTCCTCATGTAGCAAAGACAGAGCTAGTTTAGGACCTTAACCTCATCATAAGAGCAGGACCTCGTTAATCTAACCCTTAAATACTGTCACACTGAGGATGACTGTATCAGCATATGAATCCCAATACATTCATTCAATCACAACAAAGGATGATGTCACCTATAAGATTGCTGCCTATACATGCTACTATTTAAACTGGAGGGAAAAATGGCTGTGACACTGTATGAGAACTATAATCACATGTTATCATATATAAATGGCTTCATTCGTACCCAGCAGAATTTATCTTGGCTTCCTTCTGTACGCCAAGGCTTCTCTACTGCCTGTCTGCACCATGAACACTGTTGGGATTCATTCTAGAGCAGATATTTTTTTCTGACTGAAGTTTTATTCAAAAAGCAGTAAAGGAAACTTGCTCCCATTCGTTTATTTTGGACTTAGATGCACAGACGGGGAGGAGGGAGGAGAACAATAGTCCTTTACACTTGTGTCAGTAAACTCGTTAAAGGCTAAAACACTCTCCACTTGGCTTCATGGACTGAGCTAGAATAGTCAGGAAAATAATTATGCAAAACAGATAGATCTTCATCAGGAGGGGCAGGTTACAGTGTCACGGGGCACTTGAAGCCACTGACAAATACGATGTATGATCTTCTGAATTCTAAAAATTCTCAGCTCCTCATCATTGTTGGGTGTTATTAATAAAGGCAATAAAATTATATATTCAGAAGTTAAGGTAAATTGCAAAGTTGACACAATCTTTTAGTCTTTAATGTTAGCATTTACATGAATACCCAAATATGGTAGGAAATGAGTACCACATTCCTAAAGATTATTTAATATTCCAAAAATAGTAACAGTAATGTAAAATGTGCTATTTGAAGCATACTGTTCCAATATGACTCTCTTCTTCCTCTTATTGTGACTTTGGATACCACAGTGCTACAGTACCCTCTAAAAGTATACACTTGATGCTTTGAGCTAAATACCAATAGAAGAAAAGTTTCTAGTGCAAGACCAGGAGGTCTGTCTTCTTTTGCTCTCTTCAATGACAGGTAACTTTTCCTAAATATTTGTACATTTTTTTCTGGAAAGTTTTATGAATAATTCCTAAATTAAAAATTACTTGAATGATAGTAAATTATCAGGAGGTCATCAGTTTATTTAAATTTCACAATTTTGTCTCTATCTATTATTGCAAATTATCCTCAGTCAAAATACCAGTCTTTTTAAAAAAACAGGGTAATGCTTTAGACTATACTGATTTTATTTTCCCAAGTTTAATTCGCAGTATAGAATTAGCCATTTTGATATAAATTCATTTATTTTTATTTGGGGAACCAAAGAGATGATTTAGCAGTTAAGAACATTTGTTGTTCTTGTGAAGAACCTAGGTTCAGTTCTCAGTACCTATCTGGTGGCTCAGATCATCTATAACTCCCGTTTTAGGGGTTCTAATGCTTCTTCTAACATCTGTAGGCCCTGGGCATGCATGTGACACACACACATGCAGGCAGGCAAAACACACACACACATAAAAGAAAAGACATTTTAAAAGTATTTTAAAGTTTTGGAATTTTTTATCTTAGTGTTTTTTGTTGTGTGAGTGCAGGCATGCATAGCTCATGGTCTGCATGTGAAGGTCATAAAGACAACTTTGGATTTGGTTTTCTCTGTCCACCTCCACATAGGTTTCAGGCACTCAACAAAAGTCACTAGGCTTGAGAGGCAAATGTTCTAACCCTCTAGGCTATCTTACCACATTTAATCATAGCAACTATTAACAGTATACACTCCAAGATTATTTTGGCCCTCTAGGGTAAGAAACAAAAAGATGCTGTAGTTTCTTTGTAGTTTTGGAGTTGTTATTATTGGGTGAAGTTGAGTGCACAAGAAACTCTCTGTTAACTTTATCACTACCTGGACCCCCTCTTCATCTTCACTGTCACCTCTAGCTTCATTTTTATCTTGACCCGACTTATATTTCTACCTATATCTAACATGTATCTAATCACTGTATGCACATACATGTTTGAATTGTGCTTTCTACTAATGCTGCCTTGTGGGATGATTTGGGATAAAAGAATAAGCCACCCATATTCTTTAGTAAGGTGGACATACACTGCTTGTGATGGCAGAGTCAGATCAGACACACAGTAGCAGAGACAGAAGCTTATCTGTAAGGATTGCAGTAGGCCAGGGTTTCTAGAAATAGCTCTGTAGACAAGGATAGCCTTGAGCTCACAGAGATCCACCTGTCTCTGCCTTCCAAGTGTTGGGATTAAAAGCGTACACCACCATTCCTGGCTGATAGGTTAGGGTTTCTGTTTGTCATATCCTCCTCTTAAAATTTACAGGATGCATCAACAAGTACCTTTAAAACTTGAGCACACGTGGGTGGCACCATATTCAGGAAGCAGAGGCAGGGAGAACTCTGAGTTTAGGCCAGCTTGGTCTACAGATTGAGTTCCAGGATGTCTAGAGAAACCATGTCATGAAAAAAAAAACCAAAACATTAGCAAACACATGTAACTATACTTAGAACTCTGCTCACTTCTCTGCCCATTCCTATGGCTGGCAAGCATGGCATAAATTTCTTTTGCCTTTTTAATTCTTACTTTAGTTCCTTTTAGAGTCAAAAATTCAGATGAGAAACTTCTGAAGCGAAGGCTATGATACTGGTCCAGCTTTCTTCATAGTGTTAAAATTCCTGGGCTACAAGAATCAAGTACTTTCTGGTTATAATAGTCCTAAAGACTTAAGAGGTCAAATTCTATAAAGACCCAAAATCAAGATTTTTTTTTTTCTCTCAATCCTAGAATCTCCTCAGGGGAAGGTCTGACTTACACTTCCAGTTTCACATACCTTTGGGCACTTTATGCTCACAGTTTCTGTTTTGTTTTGTTTTGTTTTTCGAGACAGGGTTTCTCTGTTTCCCCTGGTTGTCCTGTAACTCACTCTGTAGACCAGGCTGGCCTCGAACTCAGCAATCTGCCTGCCTCTGCCTCCCAAGTGCTGGGATTAAAGGCGTGTGCCACCACCGCCCGGCTATGCTCACAGTTTCTAAAGCTATAATTTTAGAGAATTTGGCTGGATTTATTGTCAAAACCAGAAGAGGGGGCAACTTCTCTGTTCCTCAATATTCAGACCTCTCTTTCCGCAAGAGTTTAAATAGTACACAATGACATTAGTGAGGACTAATTTCTCTGTCTCTCTCACAGAAGAAGTTCCCTGGCATGACAGTAGGCATGTTCTGATACTATGGTTCACTCTCTTTTCTATACTCATGCACTGCCTGCCTCGTGAAAATTGATGTTATTCTAGGAAGAGTAAACCTCCAGAGAATCTTCCTCACATTCAATTTGTTTCTAAACTGGGAAGGATAAATCAAATAAATAACTTGAAACAAGATAAAATAATATAAATATCATGACAGATATGTAAGCAATCCCTAGGGCTCATAGGAAGAGAATGTGGTTGGACCAGGTTTGTTTTTTTAAGTTGGGGTTCAATGAATGGAGAGAGGGAGAAAGGACTGTTTATTTTTCTCTGGATCAGTAGGCAAATGCAGAAAAGTCAAAGGTTTTATGTGACAAGTTTCATAAGACAAAAAAACTGTATGACTATCATAAATGTAAAAATTCATGAAATGTTTTACATATCTTGTTTCCTACAATTGTTATAAGAAGCCAACACAAATTTATTACAGCACAAATGTATCCTTATACAGTTGTGAGAACAGAAGTCCAAAAGAGTTTCATGGGACTAAACTGCAGGCATTAATTATCAGGGCTATAGTCTTTCCAGGGCCTCTAGAGATACAGCCATTCCCTTGATCTTTCCAGCTCCTGTAAGCCAATGGCATTTCTTGACTAATGGTGCCTTCCTTCCTCTTCAAAGGCAGCAATGAAAGGTTGAGTTCTTCACCTAGTGGGTCACTCTGACCTCTTCTGCCTGCCTAGATACTTTAAAGGATCTTTGCAATACAACACCAGATCCTGCAGAAAAGCCCTACTTCAAGGTCAGCTGATTGTGGACCTTAGTTTCATCTGGAACTTTAGTTCCCTGTGAAGGTGACATATTCACAGCCTATGAGGAGTAGTTAATAGATGTCTTTGGGAGCAGTGACATGGACACTATTCTATCTGCCTATTCTTCTGCCAACTCTCCGTGGCATATAATGACTACCTTCCAGATTAAGGTCTGCGTGTGCTGTGGGTTTACTAAGGGCAGAGGCACCTCCTTTTATGTTGTTGTTTGCAATACTTACACTCATGGGACTTGCTGAAAACTACTGCTGGTTTTAAGATCTCCTGAGAGGATAATGGGGGAAGGATTTGTTTTTCAAGAATTTTTCTTTTTTGTTGTCCCTTCTGGTTTGAAGATGGAGTCAAAATGATGTGCTGAGGTTTGGACTCAGCCTCCGAGTTTAGGGTTTTTCTGACACAGTTTCATATACATATACAAATATACCTACCACCTACTCTCTGTTCCAAAAGATCCTATCTCTTCAGTCTTTACAAGAACTGGACAAAGGGCGTTTGGGTTCCCTTTGGTACTGTCGTTAATATGCTTAAACCCCAAAGTTCAATCTAAACCTGGTAGGTCACTCAAGCTATTTATACTATCATATGACTATAGGAACATCTCTATTTTAAAGGGAATCTGTTGACACCAACAAAAATGTAGTCCAGAGGTTACTTTTAACTTGGCTGATAGTTAACATTTGTTAATTTTAGCACCTACATCTTTTATATAAAATAGATCTTCTATATGCTAAACTCACATAACAATTTTATTAACTGTGGGAGAATTATTAGTTGACATATTTTAAAATATACTTTAGATAAAAGAAATACTATCAAATATATCCTCAAGGCAGTTTCTAGCTCATTTATTAAACCAACTAACACACTTCATAACATAGAATCCTATTGGTATAAATTAAGATTTTTGACTGAATTTCAGTTGGTTTAAATCACTGTTCAAACTAACATTGATTTTTTTAATCAGTTGTTTTATTTACTATTGTCTTTTGTTATAACCATATCTCTAAATATGCCCTCACTGATGCTGCCTAAATTAAAAAAAAATTCACAGCTGATATGCCAATTTTTAATGGTACAAACCTTCCATATGGTGATTAGTTTCATTTCCTGATTTGATTCATGTATTCCATTTAAACCCCATCCCAAATACCCTAAAACCCATAGGACTAATGAAGGCACATGTAATCATTGTATTTAACTAACGATCATTTATTATACACATATAACAGCACAGAAGGGAGGTTCTTAACTGTCACTGAATTCCATTTTATGGAAGCATTGGACCTAAGGATCATCTTGTCTTTCCCTCTGAAGCTGGCTCAACTCCTGCCTGTGTTTTGGTGTGTTTTGTCAGCCTAGAACTTGTCTGACTTCCCTTTCTTGTTATAATCTTATTTTTCTTATGAGGATTTATCTCAGAATTATCTGTTCTGTGAATCCTGACTCGGTTCTGTTACCAGTTGCAATCATAGAAATCCCTTCTCTGCCTACCCAAAGTCCTTTACTCTCACCTCTTGGTGTATTTACCATCTGGTGTTTTGATTATTTATTTCTCTATCTTTTCCACAGTGCTATATATCCCCAGTGAACACAGACCATGTTTTGAGTCTCTGAATTGTATCACATTCTCAGTGTTCTGTGTGCAGTAAAGAATGTTTTAAGTTTATTGTGTCTGGAAAGAACAAGTGGCAAATGCCTCTACTCTTGGGTGTTACGGATGGCGAAGCAAACTTAGGTGCTGTCTCTACTTTATTTTGTTTGTGATGCAATTCTGGAAAAAGAATTTAATGAGTTCTCACAGGGGAATTGCTTGAAAAAGTTTCTCCCTTTAGGAGAGGACTGAGCTGCTCCCTCCCCATTTGGGGGGGGGAGGGCTATGGAGAACTGTCTGATAATAAGGATTGCACGTAGGATTACAATAGGATTACACAGCATCCTAAACGGGTCGGATCCTTTCCTTTCTGCCTCCCTTTGTCCTTCCCTGCAGTGTAGATGTTAAAGCTAAGCCTTCACATATGCCATGCAGGCACCGTGCCATTGAACCACGTCCCCAACTCCCATAACATAATTTTACAAACTGTTCCACGTACAATAGTTGCTTCTACTGAAGAATACGTACCTTCTAAAGCTATGTTTTATATTTAGATTAATACATTGTAACTTACATTAAGGTTTTCACAGTTGTTTAAGTTCAGGGTTATATTGGCTAGTTTTATGTCGTGACACAAGGTAGAGCCATTGGAGAGGAGAGGGCCTGAATTGGGAAATAAAAAAGCCTCCAGAAGTTAAGGTGGTAGGGAAGCCTGTGAGTCATTTTCTCAACTGGTGACGGATGGGGAGGGCCCAGCCAATTGTGGGTGATGCCGTCCCTAGGCTGCTGTTCTTAGCTTCTATAAGCAAGCAGGCTTAGCAAGCCATGAAGATCAAGCCAGTAAGCAGCACCACTCCATGGCCTCTGCATCAACTCCTGCCTCCAGGCTCCTGCCCTGTTTGAGTTCCTGCACCGACTTCTTCAGTGATGAACTACGATGTGGAAGTGTAAGTTGAACAAACCCTTTCCTTCCCCAACTTGCTTTCTGGTCATGGTGCTTTCATCTCAGCAACAGAAACTCTTAACTCTGACAAAGGTAGAATCATTCATTCACTCAATGCAGACAACATTGCTTAGGAATTCTTTGGGTGCTATCATTCAAGATACAGGTTCTGGAAAAAATGTCAACAGAAAAAGGCAGCAGTTACTTTTAGGTTTCTGTATGTTGATACAGATTTCAAGAAGTCAGAAAAGCAACATGGTATATAGCAGGAAGAGCTCTGAAGTCAGGCAGACAGGGCTATATCTATGTTCCACTACGGAGTGGTTAATATGACTTTACAGAGGTATCTTGATCTTCACAACAAAGTGAATTTACTTCTATGGCATGGATACATTTAGCACAACACATGTTATTTGGCAAAAGTTCAATGTCTATGAACTGTTTTACTGAAAATTGAAGGACCAAATGATCTCTTTCCAAATCAGCCTTCACATTTTCAAAACAGATATGCATAGCATGTTTGCTTACAAATCAAAGGAAGTTACAGGATAATCTTAGAGTCAAATATTTCACAAGGCAGAGTTTTCATCTGAAAGATGAAGAATTATGACAACTAAGGCATCAAATTAGATATCAAAATATTAGCCTTTCATGTTGAATTAATTTTTACTTCAAAAATGACTGAACTTAATGGAATTTTCCTTTTAAGATAAGAGGGCTCATTATTTGTATTTATTTATTTATTTATTTACTTATTTATTTATTGTGGTTTTAATCATGAAGGTCTAGTTGTTCTAAAAAGGCTCTTTGACGCTGAGTCTGTACTCATATATTTGAAAGTATTTTTGTAAGATTATGAATGAGGTCTGGAGTTTTAATGAATTGTGACTAACACAAATTCATGGAAACACTCTTTAAAGAACTTTGGCTACAGATATATGCCCCGCACTTAGTCAATACACAGAAATATTTTGCCTTGTATGTACTTTCTGAGCTGTATGAGTTTGAAATGTTTCAGATACAAAAGCCATATTATGAAGTGGCTTCCCTGTTAAATTCAGGTATTATACCAGCTAAGTCTCTATGGTTCACAGTGACATTAAAACACCTATATAACATACTAATGTCTTATATATTATTTTACACTATCACTTTACAAAAGTATAGTGGGTATTTGTCAACAATAATTTATTTTTCTGATTTTATAAATAATTTAATTTTCAAATTTTGCAAGTGAGACTTCTAGCACCTGCTGCAATTCATTTTGTTCTTTTCTCCAGAGAGTGATGGCTTATTCAGTTTTGTAAACTATTTTACAACTGTGGGTTTCATAGTGAAGGAGCAAGACATCTGGATCATCTATTTGATATTATGTGAGGCAGTAAGTACTTCTAATATTACTATGTCTTCCCAATTTACTTATATATTATATGTATGATTATATATATTACTATATTATATAAATTATAGATAATTTATAAATTATGTGTTTATATTATATACAATACATACAACTATGTTATACAATATATATTACACATACAAATATATTCTTTTAATAATGTGAACTAAAGGATGGATTCCATTGTTTTTTCTGCATAAAGCATTTATAAGTGGTGTCTCTGCTGTCTTCTTGTAGGCCATTTTAGTTCCAGGATTCCTTCTTTCCCCTATCATGATGCTGTGTCTAAAAAATGTCCAACCAAACTGTCTCACGAGGGATGTTGTGTGCTCTTCAGTTTAGCAGCCATTTCTCACCTGTTACCATTCAGCACATTAAATAAAGTGAGTGTGGCTGATGAGCTAACAATTTTATTTCTCTTTGATTGATACAACAGTAGTAGCTGCATGGATGTGGTAGTTATATTAGACAAGTGTAGAATGCACAGTGCAGTAGCTGGAGTACTGTGCAAATATGCTTCCTATGTCCCCAGGCTTCACCTCTTATGCTGGTCAGCTGTGGAGAGCTTCTGGGGACACTTGGCAGGAATATGACATTGGGCCAGGACAAGGAAGTGGGCTTCAGGCAGAAATTTGACATTGAGTCATGACAAGGAAGTAAGTTCAGGCTGGAATCTAATTTTAGGCTAGAACAGGGAAGTCAGTTCAGGGAGGAATCAGATTTTAGGCTAGCACTAAGAAGTAGGCTTCAGACAAGAATATGACTTTGGGCTCGGACAGGGAAGTGGGCTCAGATATCTTGGTCATCATGAGAAGCAGTGATCACAGGACTTTGCTATTGCCTTGCTTGTTCCTTGACTATTTGCATCTATTGTATTGCTTGTTCCTCAACCTAGAACTGACTTATTACTTGCATGTAATTAAAATGGTATAAAAGCAGATTGGGGGAAAAAAACCCGCTTCAGCCTCAGAAATGGCTGGGGTCATGCTGCAGTGTTGTGTAATTGTCTGTTTTCTTTTTAATCCTCACTCTTAAGCTGGAGAACCTGCTGACTGACTGAGCTGGCTTGGTCAGTCAGCCTTTATCCAAAGCAGGAACCAAGTCAAGTTCATTTCCTCCATAAAGCACACACTCAATACCTTTATCTAATTAATTAATGCTCTATAGGAAATCATTAAGTTAGTGTACAAAAATTTAATTAAAATACAAGTAAGCTTCAGCATAAAATGTAAGTAATATTACTATGTTCTGTTAATTAAAAGCTTATAATGCTAACTACTTTACATATCATTTTTTACTTTTTACATCTTGTGTCATCTTCATATTAGAGTTCTAAAATATAAATGATAGTTTTCATTTTAAGTATTAATTATTTTAAATAGCAGGGCAGTGGTGGCAGTAGCTTTAATCCCAGCACTCCGGAGGCAGAGGCAGGTGGATTTCTGAGTTCAAGGCCAGCCTGGTCTATAGAGTGAGTTCCAGGACAGCCAGAGCTACACAGAGAAACCCTGTCTTGAAAAACAAACAAAAAAAAAAAAAAGAAGAAGAAGAAGAAAGAAAAGATAAAAGGAAAAAAAAGAAAAACAAAGAAAAAGTTGAGACAAATCAAATTAATTTATTGGTTTTGAGTGTGTGTGGGCACACACACACACATGCACACACACACATGCACAACAAAGGACAACTGGCAGGAATCATTTTCTCTTTCTTCCACATTGGTCTGGTTCTGGGGATTAAACTTATCTTTAGGTTAGGCAGCAAGCACCTTTACCTGCCTAGAGAGGTGAAGTGACTTGTCCAGGTCAAATAAAAGAGTAATAATAATAGAACTTGAATCAAGTCCAAGACAAATGGGGACCTTGTCAGACTAAACAGAACCAAGTGGAACACTTCGGTCTGATGGCTAGTGGGAAATCATAATAAAACGAATCACGCCTGAGATGCATCATTTAACAATCACAGTTTAGTCTCAATAAAAGACTGTGGGTCAATTTCATTTACAAGAATCCATTCTCTCATCGGTGCAGCATCAGTTTCTAAAGGACAAGTGGCTCCCTTTAGTGACAGTCATTGGGAATAACATGCCTAGCAAGTATTTAACACTAGAAATTCATTTCTCTGTGTGGAAGAAACAGTGCAATGGGGAGAGGAGGGGACATTATAAATCCAGAACTTCACCAAAATTGGATTACAGTTTCAGAAGACCTGATATAGACATCTGTGTCACTCTCCATCCACAGTAACTTTTATGAGATGTGTAATTTTCTAACCACATCATTCTTATTGGCGCATTTACCACTGTGTGATAAACGCCCCGTCATATAATGACCTAAGTAGGTGACCCCTTTGCTATCCAAAAATCGCCACCACTACAATAAGTTTTATAGTAAAATTGTTAAGTTTTCTATTTATGTGTGTAGCTTGGTTATATTGTCTATGAACTTTATCGAAAGAAGTTAAATGGTTAGGGTTTTGGAAATATTTGTTATACAGGTGACATTTGTTCTCGTAAATTTGAATTTGAGGACCATGAATAACTACCTTCTTTTTTCTCAAAACAGAACGGAAATGAAAGTGTTCTTAAATATTAATTTATTTATGAATGAGGAAAGGAGATGGGAGAAAATATGTATCAACTTGACATTGACTATGCGTTTATGCTAATGTCTTAAACTGATGTCACATTCTGTTCAGAGAGCCCCGGAATCAAATCCCCTAGGCTCAAATCATCGCTCTGTCATTTTCTATGTTATTTTGATAGGAGTTTCTCCTTGTCTCGATAAAATGGATATCTTAATACATCACAGGATTGTTACCCGAACTATACAATATGGTGTGTATCACAGCGCCAGACGCACCAGTAAAAACAATCATTAATTATAACCACAAAATATCTTCCAAAAAGAATAATCCCCCAAACAAACCTACAGAGCTTCGTTCCCCGGTAACGTCAGAGGTTAGAACTGCGTTTTTATTATTATTTTGAGCCAGCGTGTATGCAGCCCAGGTTAGCCTCTAAGTCAACGACCCTCCTCAGGACTGAGACGACAGGCAAGGGCCATCACACAGGCTAGACTTCCTAACCTTTCAGTCCTGTGAAAGGGGAGCGGAGAGGAACACCATGGCATTCATCTTGGTTAAATACAGACATTCTGGCTCCTAGCCTTTTCGAACACCAGGCGGTATTTTGACCTTTTTCACAGAAGTGGTAAGTGGATGAACTGTTTGCACACCGTGGACAGTAGGCAGTGCAGAGGCTGTGCTCACACTCACAGACACACACATACACGGCTGCAGCCCGGATGCGGAGGAGGTTTCCAGAAGCCCCGCCGCAGCCTTCAGTCTCCTAGGGTGACTGACATTCCTTTACGGAAATAAACGTGACAAACGCAACCCGCTACACTTACAGAAGCCAAACAAATACGGAAGTCAACCCCAGCTGAAGAACCAATCAGGCGCGCTGCAGACTCTCGCGATGCTTGCGGGCTGCGGCTGTGACGTCACCGGGCTAGAGACGGCGGGGGGCGGAGCTGCCTGGTCCGGGAGGTTGTTGTGTGTAAGCTGAGGTCTGTGCTACCCGACCCGACATGAGCGGCGAAGAGCCGGACGACGGGACTCCCGTCCCCGACCACCGCGGCCTATGCGATGCTGACACTGTCCCGGGGACCCCAGGCCGGCGTCCGCTGCTCGGCGAGGAGAAGGCGGTGACGGGTGAGGCCCGCGCTGGGATCGTGGGGAGCCTGGCTCCCGGAGGTGTCGCGCGCCTTGGCCCCCAGACGCGAGTGGCCGCAGCTAGGCTGGGAGAGACTCCTCCTCCCGTCCAGGGTCCCGCGGCAGCGGCGTTCGTGACACCGAAATATGCGGAGGAGGCCCAGGCCCGGACCGTGACGACTGAACGGGACGCCATCGCGGTGGCAGCGGAAGGGAAGTCGGAAGGGGCGACTGAAGGGAGCGAGGAGGTGATGGAGGTGGAGCAGGAGCCCGCGGCTGAGGCACTGGAGATGCTGGAGGCGAGTGGAGGAGTGAGGGAGGCGCAGGAGGCGGCGGGGCCCTGGCATCTGGGCATAGATCTTCGCACGAACCCGCTGGAGGCCATCCAGCTGGAACTGGACACTGTGAATGCCCAGGCCGACAGGGCCTTCCAGCATCTGGAGCAGAAGTTTGGGCGGATGCGGCGACACTATCTGGAACGGAGGAACTACATCATTCAGAATATCCCAGGCTTCTGGATGACTGCCTTCCGGAACCACCCTCAGTTGTCCGCCATGATTAGGGGTCAGGATGCAGAGATGTTAAGGTACGTAACCAATCTGGAGGTGAAGGAACTCAGACACCCTAAGACTGGCTGCAAATTCAAGTTCTTTTTTCGAAGAAACCCCTACTTCAGAAACAAGCTGATTGTCAAGGAATACGAAGTGAGATCGTCTGGTCGAGTGGTGTCTCTTTCCACTCCAATCATATGGCGGAGGGGGCATGAGCCCCAGTCCTTCATTCGCAGAAACCGAGACCTCATCTGCAGCTTCTTCACCTGGTTCTCGGACCACAGCCTTCCAGAATCTGACAGAATCGCCGAGATTATCAAAGAGGACCTGTGGCCAAACCCACTGCAGTACTACCTGTCTCGTGAAGGAATCCGTAGACCCCGACGTCGCCCAATAAGGGAGCCAGTGGAGATTCCCAGGCCTTTTGGCTTCCAGTCAGGTTAATCTTTGTGCTTGAAAATGCAGCTGGAACAGGTCCCTTCTCACCTGTGCTTGAGCAAGTCCAACGGGTACGCAGTGTTTTGATTTCTTTCCTCCTGACTTTTCTGCATCTTCTGTCTGGATAGTGTCTCCACCTTGTGATTAAGACTCTGGACATGCTTCTGCTTTCACATGGGCCCCATGCTGTTCTGAATTAGTATCTGCTGGCTCATGGCCATGGCTTGTACCCTTTCTAAGCTTAACAATGAAATTGTATATTACACTGTCTTTACACTGTTTGGACCCTGTTGTTTTCAGTGTTAACCCTTTACTACCACCTAGATGTCTTGCTTTATCTGGGGGCCCTTCTATTTATCTGTTCAGCATGTGGCAATGTAGGCACAAAGTTTTCGGACAGTCGCTGGACCTAAAGATTGTTGCCTGAGTGGGTCACCTGTGTTATCTTTTGACTTTTTTGCAATATTTTCTAGGCTATACCACAGTCCATTGTGTTTGCCTGTGCTCCTCACCCTCACTCTCCCACCTTTCTCCTGTTATTTTAAAGAAAAGTAGTTCAGAAACCTCCTTAAGATCATGAGTTGTGGTTCATTTATACTTGGTGTTTCCTGAAAGGATGCTCTGTAAAAGAGGCCACAGAACTCTGCCTTGTCTCCTCTCTTACCCACTCCCCAGCCTGGTTAGCAAGCCCTAAAAAGCTTCTAGGGAGGCAGAACTAGGTGGAAACAGCTGAACTCTTCCTAATAATGTATGGAAGAACTAAAGATACTTTGATGGGTACTCTAAGCAGGGAAAGTGAACTAAAAAGGCTTAGAATCAAAATCAGTCAGATAAAAATTGGGCTGAGAATGAAGACAGGACTCAGAGCTTTCACATCTTGGTCAGTCAGTGGTGATGGAAGGAGAAATAATTGACTCAGGAAAAATACTTTGAGTGTTGAACGTTGCCTAGTCAGTGCTTCTTTAAAGAAGCAGTGCAAGTTTGGGTTATTTTCCACTCTTTATATGTGATCTGATATAAGTGAAAGTGTAGTATTGTACCCATATTTTACCAATATTTAGTAAAATGCTACTTGTTTCTACTTACAGAAAAAATTTAAACGCTTTTGTTTGCATTCATTTGAAACCATTTGGAATGTTGTAAAACAATAGCTTTACAATATTGAGACTTGAATATTTGTAACAATTTTCAATATTAATACAAATTCTTAGAAACAGTTTGGATAATTTGATCTTTATCAAATGTGTCAAATTATTGTTTTCATGGCAAAGTAAATATGTAACTTGCTTGTCTTGATAGTCTCTTCTCAAACTGCACATAGCTGTAAAAGTACTTTGTCAGATTAGCACTGTACTATGAGTATATTCGTTGCCATTTTTATGCATGATGGTAAATAAAAGCATGGCACCCTGTTGGATGGCTTTTTTTTCCTTTTAATTCCCACCCTGGCCTTAAACCTGCCTTAATGGGTTTGTATAATTGACAAAGATTGTTGAATTATTCGATTCCTTAAATGAAAACACAATGGACATTTTCCCAAGGGTACCAAGAGAACACAGTAATGTTTCTCCTGCTTTAGAAGGTTGACAGTTACAACTGCTTACTGAGATTTCAGATCTTCCCACACAAAGTGTGCAGTACCACCATACTTCCACTTCTTCAGGTTCATAATTTCTGTCTCCACAGATGATATTTTCATGTTATTAAAATATACTTTTCATAAGCAGACACTTATAAAGTACTTGCCATGCGATACTATTCTCAGACCTTTTTATCTGTGAAAATATTTTCTTAACCTTATCATTATCTTCCACTTGTCAAATACTTCAAGGCCTATTATGGTAACTTCTCTGTCTTGTATTATTTATGTTGCCCAGTGTGAGATAACCTTTTTAGGGACCCCTATTGCTGGAAAATAACATAATTACTCATTTTGGTGTTAGATTTACCTTACAATGTTCAAAAGCAAGTTACTTTTACAAGAGTATTCAACAAGTTTTGATTAAGGCCTTCTGCTAGGTCTTGAAAAGGAAAATGGATACATTCCATTTCTTTCAGACTTGATATGCAAATCTTACCATAGTACAGTAAGTAGAGAAAGATATTATTTCAGTTTCACTTTTACTTCCTTCAGAGTTTAGAAACCTTGTGAAACTAGAGCTAATGGTATTTTAGTTCTTTAGTGCAGCTACTATGTTATGCACAGAGTTGTCAGCAAATCAAAGAATGACAAAACAAACCACTCAGGTGACCAGAAAGATTTGAAGTACATGTGAAGTATCTTGGTATCTTGCCTTAAAAACCATGGTGATAGTTTTCAAAGCATTAGTAAGATTGACATCAGAAGAATTTGCAAAGCTATTTGATAAATAGTAAAATTCTCTTTCTAATAATTGGACCAGGGTTAATTTTTTTTTTAATTGAAGACATATTTATTTTAGGTGAGCACATGGTTTCTCTCCTCAGACACACTGGAAGAGGGCATCAGATCCCATTATGGATGGTTGTGAGCCACCATGTGCTTGTTGGGAATTGAAACTGGGACCTCTAAAAGAACAGTCTGGTGCTCTTAACTACTAAGCCATCTCTCCAGCCCCAAGGTTTAGACTTTTTAATGTATAATTTTTCATCTGCCATAATAATGCCACTTTATGTTGAATACTCTTGTAATTTGCTTTTGAACATTGTAAGGTAAATCTAATACTAAAAATAGGTTATTAGACTCTAGGCATGTGTCGTCTGATACACTGGCGGCCTTAATCATGGGTTGGTGTTGGGCATGTTTATCTGCTCTAAACTGAGATTTGCTATAAGTTTCATTTATACACTAAGTTACAAACACAGTGTGAAAAATAAGATATTTCAGGTTTTCATGTTACATATGGAGGCTAAATATATATTTCGTATATAAATTTATATTTATATGACATATAAAATCAGTTTTCCTTTATTTTAACGTGGCCAGTAGTAATTATATGGAACAGTATTTAATGAATCTCGAAGTAAATATATCTTTAAAAGTTAAACAGTATTACTTTCTTCCTATGAACTGCACGTGTTTTTGTGTAAGTCGGGTCATCTAGCTAAAATGACGATTAGTAAAGAACAGTGGGTTAAAAGAGGGTGAAATATTTTTATTGACTTTAATACCTAAAATACAATGAGTTCTTTATAAAATGTACTGTGCAACTCAGTCTATTTCTGGATATATAGAGAATAGATTGAGTCTCAATTGACACTATGGTTTATATTCTCTAAATTCTAACTAATTCTAAAGATTAGTGTAGATTCATATTTTTTCTAGAATAAAATGTCTCTGTATCATCTAATTTAGAGATATGTACTATATTCAGAAGTTACGTACTTCAGACATTGTAATAGCTAAAAATTAACCCTGAAAATAGGATATTATACTCCAGGCATGTGCTGCATAATACAGTGGCATTGTATGTGTTACATGGGCTTTGTATTTTAACAGTTGTTTGGCAACAACAAATCTGGGCTTGGCATTATATCAGGTCACTTTCATGAGTGCTTACCACACAAAGGAGCATACTTTGCTTTTGAAAAGTAGTGTGGCCTTACAAGTTTAGCAGTCTTAATCACTATTTTTGCCTGTGATAAGGATTAAATGAGATGATAAAGTACTGGCTGTCTTTGCCTTTGAGTTACTCACTCAGTGAAGGGAGGATCATTTGTTTGGTGTTTTCCCCCTTAAAATTCAATTTTGCTCATCCCTAAAAAAATATACACAAACAAATTTAGGGGGAACCAAACTGGCAAAGAAGAAGCATCAAAGATTGTGGCAACTTCTCATTTTTTTTTACTATTGAGTCCTAGACTATAGAAGTCACAGTTGTTTGAGCATCTGTTTTTTGTTTGCTTGTTTTGTTTTTTTCTGAGCTGAGGACCCAACCTAGGACCTTGTGCTTGATAAGCAAGGGCTCTACCACTGAGCTAAATCCCCAAGCCCCTGTATGAGCATTTTATGAGTAAGTGACTAACTTGAGAAGTATTTTCTTCATTGCTTAGTGCTACTTAGATCCACTGGACTGTGCTCATCCATTTTCCCTGACTTCAGAGATTCTAAAGACCCACAAGGAAAGTTTTCACCTACCAACATGTCATAGTCAGCTATAGGTGTCAACTTGACACACACCTGGAGTGAGCTGGGAAGAAGGAACCTCACTTGAAAAATGGTTCAGATCAGATTGACTTGTGGCCATGTCTGTGGGTCATTTTCTGAACTGATAGTTGGCATGGCCCACTGTGGGCAGTGCTACTCCAGACAGGTGAGGCCTGGCCATAGAAGAAAGATAGCTGAGCAGGCTAGATGGAACAAGCCAATAAGCTGCATTCTTGCATGGTTTCTGCTTCAGTTCCTGACTGCAGATTTCTGCCTCTGATGATGTACCTGTAAGCTGAAATAAGCCTTTTCCTTACTGTCTTACTAGGGTTTCATTGTTGTGAAGCGACACCATGACTAATGTAAGTCTTATAAAAGAAAACAATTAATTAGAGCTGCTTACAATTTCAGAGTTTTGGTCCATTATCATTACTGCAGGAAGCATGCATCATACAGGCAGATGCAGTGCTGAAGCAGCCAAGAGCCCTACATCTTGATCCAAAGGAAGCCAGGAGGGGACACTTGGCAGATTTGGGCAGACTTGAAGACTGAGCAGAGCTTGATCATAGGAGGCTTCCAAAACCTGCCTACATAAGGACACACTTTCTCCAACAAGGCCACACCCACTCCAGTAATGCCACACCTTCTAACAGTGCCACCTCCTACGGCTAAGCATTGAAACACATGAATCTATGGGGGTCAAAGCTATTCAAAACCACACTTACCAAGTTGCTTTCAGTTATACCATTTGTTTATCACAGCAGCAGGAAAGGAAACTAGAATTCCACACTATGAAACGTGGATGTTAACCTTTCTAGCTCCATTTTAATTTAAGGAAATTTCCTTGTGAACACATGGGAGGAATTGGGTCAATTAAAGATGAAATGGATCAAGAGAAGTTACTAATTTTTATGAATACTTAGCTGACTTAGCAATCGCATGATGGAACAGGTACTTGTGTCATGTTGGGCTTAAGTAGATTTTAAAAGGATTATCATACAGAGTATTAACCAAAGGGATCTACTTTGAGGGTCAGTTTTCTTACCTGTAATGTAGAGACCTCCGTCATAAGCTGGCATTCCAAGATGCTTTGGACAACACATCATGAGGTTGCTGAGAAGGTAACAGCAGCACACATTCATGAGCTGCTGGTGTGTCTGACACTGCTAAAAGATTCCAAATATTAACAAGTTACAATGGAGACATTCAGCTGAGAGTATCAACACCATGCTTGGTACAATATGTGACAAATATTCCCACCCCTTCTTAACGTTAATTTCTCGTGTAATCTATACATGCTTTCAAATTTCATGACTGAAATTTCACCCAAATTAATTATACCCTAAGATGCAGCCAGGTTTACTGCTTTGAATTCAAGTAAGTGAATATCTGTTTCCTTCCATTTTGTCAAACTGACTTAGAGGTTTGGCCTTTTACAACTCCTCAGGGAACATTACTCACCAACAAAATAGAATAACATGAGTATATCTCAAAGGCAGGTGAAGGGAGCTGGACAGTGTGGTGCATGCCTTTAATCCCAGCACTTGGGAGGCAGAGGCAGGCAGATTTCTGAGTTCGAGGCCAGCCTGGTCTACAGAGTGAGTTCCAGGACAGCCAGAGCTACATAGAGAAACCCTGTCTCGAAAAACAAAAACAAACAAACAAACAAACAAACAAACAAAAAACCGGGAAGTGGTGGTGCATGTCTTTAATCCCAGCACTTGGGAGGCAGAGGCAGGTGGATTTCTGAGTTTGAGGCCAGCCTGGTCTACAGAGTGAGTTTCAGGACAGCCAGGGCTACACAGAAAAACCCTGCCTCGAAAAACCAAAAATAAAATAAAATAACCAGAGGATTCATACCTGTTTAAGCCTTTAAAGTTTCATTTTATAGTACCAGGCCAAAACTGATCTTGCTGAAGAGTCTTCTAACTTACAAATGAAGAGACGCTCAGTCACCTGCTCACTGTCATGAGATCTGCTCAGTGTGCACTCTCTTGTAAATAGTATTGATATACTCAAATGTACTTTCCATAGGGTACTACCAAGAATGCAAGCCATCCTCTCCATTTCTGGACATGATAATGTTCACAAGACCATTCCCTGACAGCTTCAGCTCCAATCTGGTCCTCCCCATCACCCTAAGCAGTGAAATGTTAAAGGTAGCTCTCTAGTCTAGCAGTATGCACACTACAGTATGGATCTTACTAGAAATGCTCAACTCGAGGCTGAGAAACACTGGAAGTAGAGTTCAGCATCCATGTTTACTCATGCTCTAGGTTGGAGATGTCCAAACTTTTTGTCTTCTCTGGGTCATAGTAGACCAAGAATCACTATCTTAAATTGAGTGTTAGATAAAATCTTTGTGTTTCCTTTGACAATTATCAAGTAACATATTTATGTTGATTGAAAATACGGTTGTGCTGGGCGGTGGTGGCGCACGCCTTTAATCCCAGCACTTGGGAGGCAGAGGCAGGCGGATTTCTGAGTTCGAGGCCAGCCTGGTCTACAGAGTGAGTTCCAGGACAGCCAGGGCTACACAGAGAAACCCTGTCTCTAAAAACAAAACAAAACAAAACAAAAAAACGAAAATACGGTTGTATCTTACCAAAATATGCTTTTCCCAGAAATCTTGAAATCTGTTTTCAAACTGTATCAAACGAAAAGCAAGAATACATCCTTTTTTCCTGTGTATAGAACTGCTCAGCCTGTGTGTTGAAATATATAAAGTTGTTTGTCTTAATTTGAGCTTGCCATAATTTCAGCTTCATTTGGATTTCTATTTGGATTGGAAACATTTTATTGATGAGTTAGTTTTCATCTTGAATATACATTTAACCCACTTAAACGACAGGCTAAATACAAAAGTACTAAATCTATAAGCCAGTTAAACAACTTGATAACATATCCTAAACCATAAAATATTTTCAACATTTGGTCTCAACTTGACCAACTCACTTTTAAAAAGTAAATGGTCTCTCCATAGTCAACATTAATTCCTGAATTGTCACATTAACACTTTAAAGGGACTCCTATATTGTCTGTGATTAATTCCTTGGCTCTTGCAAAATTCACAGATTGAAGGCAATTTCCATGATATTACCCATTTTAAATGATTTTGTGCATACGTTTTTGTTTTTTTTGGCAATGACACTTCTTTAAACATGAATTTGGGACAGCAGTTACATTGTCTTCTGTTACATTACAAACCCTTCCCCCGCCTTTTCATCTGTCTCCAAGGCACCATCAGTAACTGTATGTTGACAGTGAACAAATCCTATTAGCTGGCGTTTGTTGTTGTTTGTTATTGTTTTGTTTTTTTTGTTTTTCAGACAAGGTTTCTCCATGTATCCTTGACCGTCCTGGAACTCATTCTGTGGACCAGGCTGCTGTCCTTGAACTCACAGAGATCCACCTGCCTCCACTTCCTAAGTGCTAGAGCTAAACCTGTGCGCCTCCACCACCTGGCTCCTTTAGCCTCCAGCACCTGGCTCCTAGGCTGACTTTTTACTGTTTGGTAAAGATCTTTGATCTAGTTGTTTTCTAATAGCACTAAAAAAGCTGTTTTGTTTTGTTTTGTTTTCCAGGAACACAGTGGCATAAATACCTCTAAGGACACTGGCAAGTTGAGCTGTGTTTGTAGCATCAGCGTGGTATTCCATCATGAAAATGTAAAATGTACTCTATTACTCATAGTTCCTTCTACCCAGTTTCTTCAAATTGCCTTAGTATAGTCTGGTGAGACAGACTGATTTTAGAAATATCCCTCTTAGAAGGAATGTCAAGTCATGTTCCATGCATTGCTTAATAAATTCACTACCAGTAAATGGTTTCTAATATTTTTGCCATTAACTATGCTAACACACAACCAGATTTTGTAATAGAATCCATCTGAGCTATAACTTAAATTTCTATTGAAAAGACAAGGTTTTTCTCAGTTCAATTATCCCGTCCTTATGGCACAGGTCACGGAACACACTGGATTTGGCGGCTTGTTTTTTCATCCAATGTCTGTCTTTTCAAATTAAGTCTTTGAAAACTGGTTCAAATTCTCTGCAAATTAAGCAAGTACCTTATTTGCCTCAAAATCATCTGTTTAGTTCCTGTAACATTCTTCATCCATAATTCTTCTTTTGATATTGTAGGGGGATGGACTTGGAGAGATGGCTCAATAGTTAAGAGCACTGGCTGCTTTTCCAGAAGTTCTGAGTTCAGTTCCCAGCAACCACATGGAATCTCATGATATCGTAGGAACTCTGTTGGAATTGAAAGATAATTGACAAGCAGTTATTTTTACTTAAATTACAAAAAGTAATAGACGGGAAAATATTATGGTTTGGGCACTTTCACATCTCACTTGCGGATGTGACCCGAAGTAGGTGGCCGATTTTAGAACTTGATCATTTATGTGTGAAGTTCAGTGAGGTAGCAAGTACCCCCAATAAACATATGAGAATAGTTTCATGTTTTCTAAACAGCATTAAATGCCTATGCTTTATAATAGTAGGCGGCAACATTACTGGTAATCACTATGTTTCACTCACCAAGTGACTTTGAACATACATAACACCTGATAGTGCCACTTCAACTGTCTGCACTTAAAAGATACCATACTGGGAATGCACACCACCATAAAACCGAAACCATTGGAAATACGTTATTAGCTGTATTAGGAATTTAGTGTATGCTCTTAATTTTGTAACCCTGCAGTTTCTTCATCATTATTTCCATCTAGTAGACAAAGTAATACAAGTCCAGGAAAAGAAAAGCCTGTTACCCAAGAATGTAACACAGGTTACATTCAAAGAGAGTTTTTCATTTCAAGCTAAGACAGTTGAACCCTATTATGGCAGCTTCTAATTTTGCCATAAAATACAGCTAAATATATATTTTTGAGTTTACTTAGTTAACTTGGGCTACTTTTGGTGAATCCTCCAGTTTCATCAGCAGTAAGGGAAGTGTAGTGAGTAATTTCAAGTTATCATTAGGTACTTAGTAGATGAGCCAAGGTATGTATGTTTTTTCCGTTTAAAATTAGCTATTAAAACACAGATATCACAAAGTTAATTTTAAAAAGTATTAATATGCTAGTGCATGGAACAATGTAATAAGTACTTAGTCCCACAATAAACCCCTTTCTTCCTAATCAGCCAGAGATAGCATGTGTCTGGAATCATTTGGTGTCTTTCTTACTTTCTTACTTACTTACTGCTGTCAAGTGTTACCAAGTTACCAAGGCAACTCTTATAAAGGAAAACATTTAATTGGGGCTGGGTTACAGTTTCAGAGGTTTAGTCCATTATCATCATGACAGGAAGCATGTCAGTGTACAGGCACACATGGTACTGGAGGAACTAAGAATTCTACATTTTGGTCCACCTCAAAGCCCTCCTCCCCAGTGGCACACTTCTTCAAACAAGGCCACACCTCCTAACAGTGCCACTCTCAATGGGCCAAGCATTGTAACATATGAGTCTATGAGGGATTAAGGGGAGGGAGCATACCTATTCCAACTACCACATTCAGAAATATTCACCGTAGTGTGAAAGTATTGTGGCTATGTCCTTTTGCTTCAAATCTTCAATTAGTTAGCTTGCATTTCATTTGCTATAACTCAACTTTTCTCTTTCCCAAGATTTCACTTATTTCTTCATTCTATACACGTTCTTTTCTTTCCCCTTTTTTTTCTGAATTTCTATAGCCCAATAGTAGTTGTATAATAGAATTTGTTATTTTTACTGCCTACAAAATAGCCTATTTAATGTGGACATTCGTAGTGAAAAACAGCAAAAAACATGACTAAGTTGTCTTTTGAATATCACAGTTCAGGCACTTGATTTCATCTTTGTGATATTTCTGTAAGTAATCTTTATTTTGTTCATCTTGTATGATGCGACCTTATCCACACCAACCAACTTGTTACATAGACAAACTAGGACTTGACTCCGAAATTTATATCTTGGATTGGAGTCATGGTTCAGTGATAGAGAGCTTGCCTAAATTTACTTGTTCTGAGTTCAAACCCCAGGACTACCATCACAACAATAACAACAAGAAAATCAAAATAACAAAGTATGTTTGGATAACCAACCCATATAGGTGTGAGGTCATTCAGTCAAGCTTTTTCTCCTTGGTTTCTTTTAGCATTACATAAAGTGATTGTTTGTTTTGCTTTGTTTTTAATGAAAGATATTACAGGAAACCATCATGACTAAACATGCCTATGAAAAAATTTTCATTTTTCATACTTATAGGCTAAGTAGAATAAAGACTATATGATTCAGCTATCATGGTAGAATACTGAACTTATGCTGAAAAGCCCTGCCACAGTTATTTCAGTGAACTTATGACCTAAAATTGCCATAAATATTTTCTTCAGAAGAGAGAAAACTGTACATCAAATGCTGACACAGTTAGATTTTTAATATTATCTTACAGGCTGCTTCCTCTTCCTTAGGGACCAGGAATGGAAATACCTTATGTATAAATTTTAAGCAAACAAGATGGGACCTGGTGGTATACGCCTTTAATCCAAGCATGCAGGTGGCAGAATTCAAGGCCAGCCTGATCTACAGAGTGAGTTCCAGGATGGCTAGGGTTCGATAGAGAAACCCTGTCTGGAAAGACAAAACAAAAACACAAAACACATAAACAAATTCAACCAACCAAGCAAAAAACAATAAAACAAAACAAACAGAAAACCAACACCAGTGTGTGTATGTACTACTTATTTGTGAGACTAATTATGGTTATTACAGTAAGTGTGTGTGGGTGTTTATAGGAACCCAAGGGATACTTGTCACTGGGACAGTTCCCTCTATAAAATAATCATCCAGCGGTAAGCCTTCACATTGGTGAAACATTTTTAGACACAGCACTTAATACCATTTCATAGTGAAGACAATAGATGACAATAACAGTAATTTTCTGTTTCGTTTGTACTAACAGCATCAATGGTGAAACACACTACCAGTTCATACTGTGCAAGCTATCAAGCCTGAGTGCAGAACTTTCTCATTCCGACTCTTAGAATTTTAATTTTATATTTGACTGACTTTTAGGCTTTAAAGGTATTGTTTTATTGGCTGGACATGGTGACTGCTCTTGGGAAGCAGATCGAGAAGATCAAGATTATATTCAGCTCTGCAGCAAGTTTAAGACCATTTTAAATAAAACGACACAGTTCCTGTTTTCAAAGGAAAGGTGTGTGACTTATGTATTTCCCATGGACATGTATGGAAGCCATAAATAAAGTAAAAGTAGTCTCATTATTCCAATTAATTCCCAATTAGGATAACCTTAATAATACTTTGAATGATAATTCTTAGTGTTTATGTTTCATAGCATTGCTTTCTCTTTGCACCTTGAATAATTTTTGAGAGATTTCTTTTCTTTCTTTTTTATATTTGAGATAGGGCCCTATTGTGTTGCTCAGGTGGGGTTAGAAATCGCTATGTAGACTGGGCTGGTTTCAAACATGTAGCAACCCTCCTTCTGCCTCTTCCTCTCAAGTTCAGGCATGCATGACTATCAGATAATAAAAATTTTTTTAGAGTCTAAATGTTTGGCATTCTTAAAAGATGTCCCAGTGTTTAATGAAAGTGTTGTTCTAAGACATCATGTTTCAGAAATCACTACGCTCCTGAAAGGTTGGTTCTGGTGCTCTTTTGCTCTGGCCAGATGTCAGCAGAAAGCATCAAGAGGCCTCAGAATGCCAGCTTTCTTCCCTCGCATAGTTTTAGAGAGTTTGGTGATTGAAATGCCAAGAGGCTGCATCTGTCCAGTTATGATAATGAGACTAACAACCAAGTTCACACTATACTCAGACAGTGACAGCGACATTGAGAGTGCTAGTCTTATGACAACAGTTGTGAGTTCTCATTGACTGTGTCATAAACAGTCATGTTAGAGATGCTAACATAAAACGACATTTTGCCTTAGGACTGAGGGATATGGACCATGTAAATTGTTGAAACCTAATGTACCCACAGATTTTACTGTGACATTGCTCTTCATTTCAGTAAGTTCCACTAATGTTTCTAGTATCATCCATGTGACTCAGGTGGTAACAGTAACATACATTGCTGATTCCATATGTATAACCATCTAACTATCCATGCGTGCTACAGTATCTATATATTGAAAGAGATTTAAAATTATTCTTTCATTTATGTTGAAATTACTACAGTGATCTTA
The DNA here is from genome assembly GCF_004785775.1 of Grammomys surdaster. Lineage (NCBI taxonomy): Eukaryota > Metazoa > Chordata > Mammalia > Rodentia > Muridae > Grammomys > Grammomys surdaster. Next base: position 8,803,839 of record NW_021604635.1, on the reverse strand, counting down.
CATGGATGAAAAATTACACTAAAAAAAAAAAGACATGGGTGTGGAGGTGTATACCTTTGACCCAGCACTTTGGAGACAGAGTCTGAGCTTCAGGTCAGCTTGGTCTACATAGTGAGCTCCAGGACAGCCAGAGCTACACAGAGTCGCAGCTTCCCTTTCCCTTCTCCCCCATCTCCTTTCCGTCTCCTCTTTCCTACCCCTTCACTATATATACATTATAATATACTGAATTTCAAGAAAGAAAAATAGTCATAATTTATTATATAATAAATATAATATAGGCATGGGTGTTTCCAGCAGTAGAAAGAAATCTTTAAAATACTGATATATACAAGAGAATGAAGTCCACATGTGATTTTCTCATTCTTATGAAGTGATGCAGTAGCAAACTTTTTTCTTCCTCCTGTATTGCCTGGTATCTCGGTTCAGCATTTGGTGATTCTCTGCATCTTGGTTTAGGCTGAAGTCCAAGAATGTTTATTACTCTTTCAACAGTGTGAAGAGTCTTTAGGTAAAGAAGCCGTGTAATGTTAAGGAACAACTCAAAAGTCACAGTCAATTATAGCGCAGTGTTTATATGTTGATAAAGAAAGTTAATGATACCTTAACTTACTGAGGTGATTTCACCTCAGTAAGGCAAAAACATTTGTTAAGAGAAAAAGGAAAGGGGGCCAGAAAAATAATTGCTATTTGTGTATACATTTTTATTATTTATTTGTTTGTTTGTTTGTTTTGGTTTTTCGAGACAGGGTTTCTCTGTGTAGCCCTGGCTGTCCTGGAACTCACTCTGTAGATCAGGCTGACTTTGAATTCAGAAATCCCTGCCTCTGCCTTCCAAGTGCTGGGGTACATTTTTATTTTATTTAGATAATTGATCGGTTGATTTTTCTCTTTTCTTTGCGTTCTTGGGAGATGGGGCTAGGAAGAGGCCAGTCTGGACATACTGTCTTTGAATAAGAACACTCAATTTGGAGCAGAAAGAAAGAAAAAAAAATCAAAACTGCATGTGTGTTTCTCACCACCTCAGAGTTTTAGGTGAACCAGGAGACATAATTTTCCTCATTAGGTTTCTTGGGTATGTTGTTTTTCTTTAAACCCCTATTCCAAGACTCTTCGTGTAACCATACTTGGGGGGAGTCAATTTCCCAGGTCAAAGGGCTGTAAAGCTTTGTTCTAATAGGAATTGAAACATTAAATATACAAAATTTAAGTCTCCCTGGTCTTTCCTATCCCTAAGGATTAACATCTCCATTCTCAGACTTTAGCAAACTGAGAGACAGTGATTAAATAAATAAATGCTTTTTATTTATTTAAATACATGATTGAATAAAATAAATAAATAAATTTTCTAAGATGACTTGAATGAATGACTTTCTTCTTTAAGAACCTATTTTAAGACATAATTGCTTCATAAAGGCAAATTTGGGCAAATGTTAGTTGGCTTCATACCCACAGCCATGAAGCCTCATAACCCAAGGCAAAGGAGCAAATATGTATCGTTTTGGAAATTAAAATCCTCTAAAGTTCTATGTAGTTCCTTCAGTAATTCTCAAGGGCTCACTGTGTATATGGCATGCGACGTGGCCACCTGTAAGGAGCAGTTTACTATTTATTTAAAAGTGAAGAAATATCCAGTTGCTTTGTAGATGTCGACCAATGTATGCAAACATCAACATCTCTGTAGAAATAGAAATTAAATTTTGGAATGTCTTGTTTACTTGAAAATAAAAGCAGCGACGACACTTCCCCCCCACCCCCCAAAATCGGATTCTGCGCAATCCCTCAGTAGCCGCCATGAATCGAATGTGTGTCCAAAACAAGGAAGGCCTGTGAGCTGGTGAATTCGCTTCTCTATTCCCGGGAAGCTAGATGAAATCTGACTTTATTAGACAATAGGTTCTTGTTTAAAATTTGTTTTGAGACATGGTTTAGATATTGTCGAGATTAAAGACTTACGAATAGACGTAAAATATAATACGACATCCACTTATGTAAATACTCAATTTCCCAGATGAGATTAAATTTACAGCATCATCTAAAAAGACAAAAAGAACACACTCGATTGACAAACGAAATTACCTGGATTGCGAGTTCTCGCGCTATGGTTAGTTGCAGCTGTACCCTGACGTCACAGGTTGCCATGGTAGCACCCGAAGGAAAGGGGGTGGAGCTAAGCATTCACTGCGGTGCTGCGCTGCGTCTGCAGAGGACAAGGGAAGCTCCTCTGCAGGGCTGTCAGCTGCCAAAATGAACGGCGTTGAAGGGGACCACGAGCTCCCTCTCGCTGACACCGCGACCCCCGCCCATGCCTCTGAAGATCTGGATCTGAAGCAGGACCAGGGGCTCCGCGAGGAAATCGACACGGTGCTGGCGATGGAGGCTGCAGGTGAGGCCGGTGCGGAGGGAGGCGCGCCCCCGGATTCCGAGCCCCGCGACCCAAAGCTCTGCCTCCGAGTGGCTGAGAATGGCTGTGCTGCGGCAGCGGGAGAGGGGCTGGAGGATGCTCCGTCTCCATCAAAGGGCGGGGACGCACCCTCAGCCCCTGTGGCAGCCGACGACAGCAGTAAAAATGGCTGTCAGCCTGAAGGGCCGCGCAGCCCTGCTAAGCCGAAAGCTCTGGAAGCCTGTGGCGCGGTGGGCCTGGGGTCTCAGATGATGCCGGGGCCGAAGAAGACCAAGGAAATGACTACCAAGAACGCCATGTCTGCGGCCACGGGGAAGGAGAGAGAAGCAGGGGCGGCGATGCAAGAAAAGAAGGGAGTACAGAAGGAAAAAAGGGCAGCTGGAGGAGGGAAAGAGGAGACTCGTCCCAGAGCCCCGAAGATCAATAATTGCATGGACTCGTTGGAGGCCATCGATCAAGAGCTGTCAAATGTAAATGCGCAGGCTGACAGGGCCTTCCTCCAGCTGGAACGCAAATTTGGGCGGATGAGAAGGCTCCACATGCAGCGCAGAAGTTTCATCATCCAAAACATCCCAGGTTTCTGGGTCACCGCTTTTCGGAACCACCCCCAGCTGTCACCGATGATCAGTGGCCAAGATGAAGACATGATGAGGTACATGATCAATTTAGAGGTGGAGGAGCTCAAGCACCCTAGAGCAGGGTGCAAATTTAAGTTCATCTTCCAGAGCAACCCCTACTTCCGAAATGAGGGGCTGGTCAAAGAATATGAGCGCAGATCCTCTGGTCGCGTGGTGTCACTCTCTACGCCTATCCGCTGGCACCGAGGTCAAGAACCCCAGGCCCACATCCACAGGAATAGGGAGGGGAACACGATTCCCAGTTTCTTCAACTGGTTCTCAGACCACAGCCTCCTAGAATTCGACAGAATAGCCGAAATTATCAAAGGGGAGCTGTGGTCCAATCCCCTACAATACTATCTGATGGGCGATGGGCCCCGCAGAGGAGTTCGAGTCCCGCCAAGGCAGCCAGTGGAGAGTCCGAGGGCCTTCAGGTTCCAGTCTGGCTAAGCTCTACTCTCGTGAGAAGCGCTTGCAGAAGAGTCGTTACCACCTGCTCAGCTTGGCCAGCTGCATGCAGCCTTCTGTCTGCTTTCTCTTCCTGTTGGATTGTGTCTTTTGGTTCTTCTAAGTCTCCAGTAGTTTCAAGATCGTGGCTTCCAAGTCCTTACTCTTCTTTCTCTGGGCCATCACGATGTTCTGCATAGTGTTAATGGTGTTCCAAGTGCATGGCCTTCAAACTGCTTCTATGCCAAGCTCATGTGCTGTAGTTTGTACTGCCTTCCTTTGCATGGCTTGGTTCCTGTCTGTGACATGATCTTTTAGGTTTTTTGTTTTTGTTTTTTAAAGTGGTTCTCTACCACGTGAAAGCTTGACACATCCTTACCAAGGACTAGCCAGGCTTCATACTTTCTGCTGTGTTCCCGATACCTATGTACTGTGAAGAACTGTGAGTTTCACCTCTGCAAGATGGAACTGTATCCCAACCCTGCCATCAGCCCAACAGGACATTCCAGGCTATTGCCAACTGCTCCTAGCTGTCTTCCTGGGCCTTTGCCATTTACCCTGCTTGTTATCTATATAACGAGCAGGTGGCTGGTGGGTGACTACTAAGTATGAGAGAAGTAACAGGTGAGGAGTGTTTTCTGTCACCACACTGGTCTTGCACCTTTGGTTGCTGTGCATCGTGATCAGCTGCTGGTAAGTATGGAAGCCTCTGCAGTTGCCCACCAGGTCTCTCCTGGTGGAGCTTTGCACAGGCCCAACAGTTCCTCAGGAACTAAGGACCTAAGTTCCTAGGCAACATACAGGATCCCTACTGTACCAGTTCCCGTGGCTCAGTTAGCTGCTGGGCATGGTCTGAAATCACTTGTGGCAGTGCCCCAAGCAAAGCTGAAATGCCCCCACCCCTGCCCACTTCCAGCAGTTAGTTCTTTTGAGCCCTAACCAGCATTATTCCTAATCCAGGCAGCTTTGCTTGAAGGTAACTCCTCCTCTTCCTCCTGTGTTCACACCCACTCTGGTTAAGTCAAAGTTGCCTAGGTTGAGGGAGTCAGAAATCTGACTGGCACACAGGGCTTGCTATGCCTTTCTCTCTTTGACTCTTCTCTTTTCCTCCCCCTCTTCTTTCTCTTTGAAGCAGTTACAGCCCAGAGACAGAAAAACAAAACAGACAGCAGGCTTTTTTTTTATTTGCTCTCCCCTTGGTGTGTGTGGACTTCAAATCTCTTGTTGCCCTGACGATTCTACCCTTCTCTTAGCAACGTCTGAAAATTTCAAGGGAGACCACCTCCACTCTTCCCTCCATTCTACCAGATGCTGTGTTTCTCTTAAGCTCTAGTTTGAGAATATGGGAGAAGAGAAAGAAGAGTCTCAGTGACAGACCTCTGTGCCTGCCCTGAGCAGTCAGTGAATGAATGCACCTGTCCCACGTTCCTAAAAGACAGCACTTCTTTTGCAGGCCTCAGCCTGTAGAAATGACCAGAGCTCAACAATGTGGGACATCTTTGTTGTGTTTGCCTGATAATGTCCCTTACCTGTCAGCTTTTGAATTTCCTTCCTTGTTTCCATCCTAACAAAGGAGGAAGCAGGCTGTAGAGTGCATTGTGGGAGGGAGACACCCAAGCCTCTTCTCAGGGATGTGGGGATGTGGAGGGATCTGGATTTGCAGGACAAAAATCCAGTGAATTTGCAACAGTGCTGGTATGGCCCCTGTTACTGTAGCCCTCAGCCATTCTCTTTCTGATTTCAAGACCCTGTCGGAAGCATCTCAGAGCTCAGGAGGTCTGAATACCTTCAGGGGAGGCTGGGAATTTAAGAGGAGGACCAGAGGGAAGAGCCTGTTGCAGAGTGAGTTTTTCTAGGTCTGCTGTGATGACTGACATATGAAAGGTGCAGGGTTGGGGGCAGGGGTCCCTGAGACACATTCCAGTGCAGGGGGAGGGAGGGTGATCAAGGGGGTTGGGATTTAAAAAGGGTTGCTTGGAGGATTTTCCTATAGTCTGTCATAATTCTCAACTCCACCAGTAAACAGATATAAGTCTGGGTGAGCCTTGTCTGTGGGAGATCAATGGTGTGCACTCCTCACTCCACTGTGCTTGACCAAACCCTAGTCCTCCCTGTCAGCTGACTGGCAGGACTGATGTTTACAAGCCTGCCTTTTACTAATCATTGAGAACAAGTGCAAACATTTGAATTTGTCATTTGCAGTATGAAGACTCCTGTGAATATCCATTACTAGATTAACTCGTTCTAGTGTCTGTTCATATATAGCTGTATTCTTAGAAGTACAATCCGCACAATGTGATCTCTGAAGTCTGAAGATTTTTTGAAAACTGTTGCTATGTCTTGTAAAAGTGGTTCCAAAAAGACAAATGTAACTCGTCTTACTGATATTTCTCGCTGTAGTAAGTAATACTTGACATTATGTTCTTAACCAGTGTGAGGACTAGAACTGCTATCAACTAAATGAGGATCTTAGTCCTTTGTCTTCTCTCCTGTGTGCTCGAAGGAAAGATATGTTATTGTTATGTTTCTTGTCTGCACCAAAAATAAATAAAGGTGAATAAAAAGCTCTATGCTGTCTGGGCTAATATACGGTCGGGCAAAGATGAAGCATTTCACAGAACAACACGAACTAAGCAGACCAAAATGATTTTTTTTTCCTGTTTAGCCAGCAGATGAGAGACTATCTGAACTGGTGTTGAGGCTGCACAGAGACTAAGTAGGGGAAATGGGTGTGGTAGCTGTGACTGCAGCTCTTGAGAGCCTGAGGGAGGAGGAACTGGAGTTTGAAGCCAGCTTGGGCTATAAAGCTGTACACAGGCAGCTGAGCTATATACAAGATATACAATATATATGTACATATATAGCATACATTTTATATTAAGACTATATCAAAAGAAGGAAGGAAAGAAATTAGGATCTAAAATGGAGGAAGAAAAACAAGAAATGCAAGAGAATGAGCAGGGACAAGGCTGTAGGAATGAGCCAGCTGTTTGGCAAGTGACATCAGCATCTAATTTTCACAGATAAAGCAGAACAGAAGCCAGGTTGACCTGCAGCCAGTGAGTGGTGCTGCCTCATCAGAATGACAATACCTTTGACAGATTAAAGCTCTAAATAAAGGGAATGGTGGTGCACACTGACTACTTCTAGGACAGGAAAAAGGCAGAGGCCACCGGAGATGGTCCACTGGCAAAATAAGGAGGGGTTTCTCTCACATCTCTGAGCCCTGAGGTAGTGACGTCAGCAAGACCTGCCTCAGACTACCCAGCTACTTGACAATTTTTAACTTAACAGAAAATTTGATGCATTTGCTCAAGTTTTGCTTAGTTGGCTAAAAATATTTGCCTCTTCATTTTCCTAGACAATATAGCATCCATACCTTAATACAGATAATGCAGAAGTATTTAGCCTTTAAACCTTTAATGAATAGTGGGTCAAGAGAAAACTATTACTCAAAACTCAAGTTGTGAAATCTTTTAGGTGTTTAGATATATTTCAGTCACAGAGTCATGTTTTGGGTATTCCTGTTAACTGTTTTGTCTTCCTAAGCAAGGTGGCACCATGTGCGTAGCCCAGGCTGATCTCCAAGTCTGGATCCTCCTGCTTCCGTCTCCCTAAGTGCCAGTATTACAGGTATGTACAACTGAGTACTCTTTTCAAAGCACCACACTGTTGCAGGGAAATAAAGTAGCACTCACAGATTCCACCATGTTTGTTTCCAGAGGCTATTTTAAGCCCCTTAAGAAAAAGACGTAGTCCAAGGGCGATACAGTTAGCATAACTGGAAACGACAGCTCACAAGGTATTATAATACTGACAACAGTATTCTAAGTGATAAACATCGGTACAGGTCTTAGGTTATCAGTACTCCCCCGCCCCCACTAGTGGTCGTGTCAGAAAGTTCCATGCTTTTTTAGTGCACATAACTATGAAGGAAAAAACATGAGCTGGAGAGAGAGAGAGAGCTCAGTAGTCAGAAGCACTCATTGCTCTCACAGAGGACTCTGGTTTGGTTCCTGGTACCCATATCTAGTGGCTCACAATCATTTATAATCCAGCTTCAGAGGCCTGTCTTCTGGCTTGCATGGGCAGCTGCATACATGTGTGCATACAGACAAGCAGGCACACACATAGATAAATATGATATACTAAAAAGAATAAACAGTTTTTCATTAGTGTTCTTTTTAATCAGAAAACCCTTATTCATTTTATGTAAGGATGCCTGGTCACTATGGAGACCAGGAGGCCAGAAGAGGGCTTCAGATTCTTTGGAACTGGAGTTATAGGGATTGTGAACTGCTCAGGTCTTCTGCAAGAGCAGCAAGAACTATTAAATGATGAGCCACCTACCTTTCCAGCTCCATCTTTTTAATTTTTATGATGCTACTGAATTTTTAAAAACTTTTACCATTTAATGTTTTTTTATGGAGTGTATTTGTATACAAATGTGCCACAGCTTGTGTGTAAAGGTGAGAGAAGAAGTCTATGGCATCAATTTGCTCTTTCTACCCTGACATGGGTTTCAGAGGTTAACCTCAGGACATCAGATTTGTGCAGCAAGCACTTTTATCCACAAAGCCATCTTGCCAGCACTATATTCACCTTTCCTACCTAGTTAGAAACACTGATGAAGCATGAGATAAAATTTAAACGTAGCTTAACACAGAAGCACTCACTAGAGGCAGCAGTGACAAGCCAGTAGGTGACACAAGAGGCAGGGCACTCTAAACTCCAGCTCTCTCTGTAAGCTGGAAGAGATGAGGTTGGATGAGGCAGCATCTTGGCTCACAGTCTTTAGATGGGAACTGAAAAAGGACTTTTCACTTGAAGTTACTTTTTCCCTTGCTCTTTAGTGGGCAAAAGAAGTACAATTAACTTTTAAATTTTGGGCTTCTCGATTATTATACCAACAACCATTTATAAGCATTGAAACATGCATTCTTGGATCTCAAGATGGCTCTGTAAATAAAGGCACTTGCCCCAAGTGTGAACTGACCTAAGCTTAATCACTGGGACATACATGGTAAAGGAAAAGAATACACACACACACAAACACACACACACACACACACAGACTCATACACAGGCACACACATGTACTCATAGGAACACAGAGGCAGGCACAGGCACAGGCAAGCACATAGACAAATATAAATGAAAAAGTATTCTTATTCCATAACACAGGAAACATCTATAGGGAAAAATAGCTTTATTTTAAAGCAAAGTGAAATCTCTACTTAAAGCATACAATAGATAGCATCTTTTATTTGGCCCTAAGCTTGATTGCGTGTGCTCATTATAACACTCTAATGACATTTTGGATATCAAATATATCTCTGTATCTGTATTCTTACCGATCAACAACAAAGATACTGATAATAAAGAAATAGGTTCTGTATCCTTTTTAATTACCCTGAGAAACACATCCTCATAGTACAGTTGAGATTTATCAGAATATTTGGAAATTTTAGGAAAATAGTTTTTCAGTGCATGTGTTAATATGCTAAATTCCAAGAAAAAATAATGATAATGTTTTTTAATCCTGTCCATTATGGACAGTAAAGTTAGCAGGGAAAAGAGGACTCAGGAACTTACAAATATCAACTGAATCTAAACATCTTGTGTAAACATGATCTGATGCATATACTAACTAATTAAAACCACACAGAACACAACATATCCTGACCTGAAGTGTACCTTTACAACTGTAGAGTGCTTCTTTGAGCTCCCTTCCCAAGGACAAAGCTGGACCTTAAGTTTAATAGGTATAAATTTAACTTCTTCCTAATGTGAGAAATTAATACTAAGGAATGAGGTAATATTATCTTAAGAAATCATTTCTCTTTATGTATTTTTTTTGGGGGGGAGGAAATATCAAAAAGCCTATTGGCTTGGAACAATAACCTGTTTTCACTAGACTCTGGTGTTATCAATTCAGGTTACACTTTCAATTAACAGCATGAATACTCAGCGCAGGGTTGACTTACTAGGTCTCAAATCATAATAGAGCATCAGATTTACTGCAAGCTTGCTTAAAAGCCATTGCTGGCCCCACTCCCAAAGTTTCTGATTCAGTAGGTTTGGAATGAAACATTCAGATCTGCATTTTCAAATTCTATGTTGCGCTGCTATTAGTCTGTGGACCAGGATTTGGAAACTGCTGGACCAGGGAGATGTATGAATGCGTACTTGCATGTGTTTGTTATCGTTTTGGGAGAATCCTCAAAACTGACAGTATAGAAAATATCAGTCATGTTCTCTTTTAGTCCAGGGTACTGAAAATATTAATATAACAAGAACTGTTAGACATTAAAATGATTTATATAAAATTACTTATATTTTAAAAAGACAGACTGACAAGTATCCATTTGGTCAATTTTCATTAAAAAGTTGCTCTTATAAAACATTTGCCTTGCTGTGGAAAATTAACATTTTTCAAACAGTGTGTCTACTGTACATATGGTTGGTTCATTTTTCAGTAGAGATTCTTTTGCTGTCTGTGTCTTGACAACCCAAGCTATAATGGACCAAGGGATAGTATCCAGCCGTTTTTGAACTGTTGGTAGAGAATCTTGTAAATTTGTAGTCCAGGGGTAACTCTGTGAGGGAGGGAAGGAAAAAAGTGATTTGTTTTATAAGCCTCCAAACTTTTTTAATAAATACAAATAGACTAAAACTCAGAGTTTGATAAGCTGTGCAAGGCCAACAATAGCAGTCACATTAAAGAGGATGAATAAATGACCATGAAGCTTCCACAACACACAAAGAACTACAGATAACTAAAGCATGCTGAGAGTGGGAGGGGCAGCCTTCCCCAGGGTTATCCAGGACCAAACGGTCAGCCTTGAAAACATGTATAAAACAAGTAGCATTATACAGACTGAATGCTGTGTATTTATGTATTTAGAGGTATATGTACATTATATGCATGTAACAGCAATTAATGAAAACAGAGGCCATGAATTTGAAAAGAGCAAAGAGGGACATTTGGGAGGATTTAGAGGGAGGAAAGAGGGAAATCAAGTAATTATCATATTAAAAGCAAAACAAAAGAATAATTCAGTGTTTTTATTTTTCAGAGTTTCATAATTTTGATACTTGTACTTTAAAGAGGTTGGCACCGAGGACTCAGAGTGTAGAGTAAGCATATAAAACTTGCAGTAGTATGTATGCCAGGTCACATGCAGACATACTCCACAAAGTGCCCAGCACTCTGGCCCAAATTACACGTTACATTAGGTGCCACTGAGAAGCTTAGGGGCTCGAGCAGTTAATCTTTATCACAAAAAACTACTGCTGAGGTGAAAGAAGGAACACTGCTTTCCCGATGTCAGAGAAAGTTAGGCTTACTGGGAAGAGGAAATCAGCATTAGTAAACATCATATAGCCTGGCCCCTGGGTTTAACTATGATGGACAGAACTATGAAACACGTAACACAATGCTACTTATGGTAACAGCAACAATTTCTTATTAAGGAATATGAGGAGCTGGTAAGTTGGCTCCACAGTTAAAATCACTTCCTGTTCTTCCTGAAGCTCTAAATTTGGTTCCTCCTTCGGACAGCATACCATGACAGAGACTGCCTGCAGTAGGCTGGGATGGAGACATCTCAGTAGCCCATGGCAGCTCTTTGTAAAAAACAGTTGTTCCCATTTCTCCTAGCCTTAGCCCTGGACAACGGCTATATAGATTTCATTTGTACGTGGCTGTTTTTCAGTTGGCCTTGGTGTGCATAATTATTTTATTATATCTGACTTTCTTTCTTCTTTCTCCTTCTGCTCTGGTGAATTCTGTGAAACTAGATGTTCTTTGATGTAATGATTCTTAAACAATTAAAATTGAGGCACGAGGCACAGCACAGCACAGCACAGTCCTAATGGCCAAGGTGCATGCTGTGTTCTCATCTTGGAAACAATGCAATAACTACACAGTGGTAGTTCCAGATTAATGCTTGACTTGCAAATAAAGTTTGAAGAAATTATTAGAAAATGAAGGGCCGGGCAGTGGTGGCGCACACCTTTAATCCCAGCACTTGGGAGGCAGAGGCAGGTGGATTTCTGAGTTCAAGAGTTTGAGTCTAGCCTGGTCTACAGAGTGAGTTCCAGGACAGCCAGGGCTACACAGAGAAACCCTGTCTCGAAAAACCAAAAAAAAAAAAAAGAAAGAAAGAAAGAAAATGAGATATAGCCAACACTGGGAACCCAAGAAAGGAAAAATCTATCAAAGTTATGAAGTAAGTTTTGCATACCATTTAAGAGTGGTTCCTAGATAAGGAAGTATAGAATACACAAAAGCTTATACTAGTAAAACTAAGTCAAAACACTGGGAGTCTTAGGAGAGTCACTGTTGTGCAATGTTCAGAAGTAGAAAGCTAATGGAACTATGGAGTTCAGGGTTAATTTGATTCTTTCTGGCCACTGCCTGGCAGCTTTGCCCATGTTATTTATTATTAGAGATTTACTGAAAAATGCAAGTAGCTGACCTCGGAGCTCTGAGCTCTGAAGTATAATAAGTTAAAAGTTAAAGTTAGTTTATTTATTTTGACTTTCTTGTTTTTGTTTTTTCGAGACAGGGTTTCTCTGTATAGTTCTGGCTGTCCTGGAACTCACTCTGTAGGCCAGGCTGGCTTCGAACTCAGAAATCCATCGAACTCAGAAATCCATCTGCCTCTGCCTCCAAAGTGCTGGGATTAAAGGTGTGCGCCACCACCGCCCAGCAGTTAAAGTTTAAATAATGGTAAGTTTGCAATTATTATTATTTTGGCTACAGACTTGGGAATTGGAAAACTTGAAACTTTGGGAAACAATTGTAATTCTTAATTCTTTGTGGGATATGGTTATTCTTTTGAATTTGATTTGGCAATGATTATACAATGTCTTTTGTTTACCTGCTTTTGGAGTATCAATAAAAGACTCGGGCAAGAAAAAGGCGAGATAGCATGAGAACGTGTGAAGAGTGAGTAAAGAGAGAATGTGAAGAGTGAGTGAAGAGAGAATGTGAGGTGTGTATGGAGAGTGTATGTGTGAGTGAAAGGAGAGTGCAGGTGTGTGTGTGTGTGTGTGAGTGTGTGTGGTGTATGTCAGATGTATGTGAAGAGTGTGTGTGAGAGTGAAAGTGGAACGCACAGAGGTGTGTAGGAGTGTGGGAGTTGAAGAAAAGAAAAGTACACAGGAGAAAAGCAGACTGAGCAGGAGAAAGCAGAGTGTGTGCAGCCTCAAGCTGCAAGCGAATGAACAAGAGAGAAAGAAAGCAGAGAGTGAGAGAGAAGAGAGAGGGAAACTTTAAGCCTTGAAAAATTGCCTGTCAGCTTGTACCCAAAAAGTAGTCTGTGTATATTTATTATGTGCCTTCCAGAGATCTCTGCTTCCAGTTGAGAACTCCGATCCTGTGAGGCTGGACCCCGACAGGTTCCCAGCATCCACATCAAGTGGTCTATAACCACCTATGATTCCAGATTCAGGAATATTTTGACCTCTTCTGGCATCCAAGGGCACTCCCCCAACACCTTAAAAAGTGGGGGTGGTTAGAGACAGCTCAATGATTAATAAAAATGCACTGCTCTTACAGAGGACCCAAGTTCAGTTCCCAGAACCCACATCAAGTGGCTCACAGTGCTTTTAACTGCAAGGGCATCTAACACCTCTGTGGAGATATGCATTCATGTGCACATACCAACACAGAGACACAGATGTAAACAGACACACAGAATTTAATGTAATAAAAATAAATTTTAAAAAAGGAAAGAAAAAGAAAAGACAAGAAAACCAGGGAGCTGGAGAGATGGCTCAGTGGTTAAGAACACTTGCTGTTTCATCAAGAGGACCAGAGTTTGAATCCCGGCACCAATATTAGGTAGCTCACAAACTCCCATGCCTCCAGGCCCAAGGAATCTGAAGCCCCTTTCTGGCCTCTACACACACACACACACACACACACACACACACACACACACACACACGTGTAGGAGATTCGACTTATTCAAACAATGTGATTATTGTGTTACATTTTGAGGAGGTGTCTCCAGCATCAGAACTAATACTCTCTTCCATTTCCCAGCAACCAAAGGGCTTGTTTCAGATTTGTCTGACCTGCTTATTAGCTCCTTTGGGAGAGGCCAGCTCTGTCGAGTTCTCTCCTAGGGTGCAGGGAGAGAGCTTTGGGACTATGAGAATGAAAGGCAGGAGACACCTCCATGATAATGAGCATTCGCTGTTCTTCCAGAGCACACAGGTCGAGCATCTACACTGGGTGGCTGTCACAGGTGCCTGCATGCATGTGACAGACACAAACAAACAAAATTAAATACATATTTACAAAATGAAGAGAAAGAGAAGTGCATGGATGTGACAGTTGAGGGCTCATTTTCTAAATATTTTAGAGATAAGTTTTAGAATGGAAACTCATTTTCCTTTGACTTTCTTACTATTCACAACCACACTTGATATTTTTATATGCATCTGGGTACCTTAGAATAATCCAGTGACTTCTATTATTATATCACCCCAAAACAATTCTTAATTATTTTGAAAAAAGTGGTTCTGTTAATAGTTTTTCAGGTTTTTTTTTTTTTTTTGGTAAGAGATTATTTTAAGGGTGTCTTTAATTTTATGTGTAAGCATTGAACAACAACAAAAAGGAACACCTGAGAACAAAATACCATTTCAGAAGGACATACTGACATACTGAGTTTGTATACTAACACAAGGTTCTTTTAGAAGATCAAACCTAACTTAAGGCCACCACCATCCTCCTACTGATAGTTCAGGTGAGTACCTTGCTTTTCTCCCTCCTATCTGTTCTGTAAGGGAGAAAATGCACCCTGACACCACTGGCTCCAACTTAGCAATGTGAAACTCAAGCACATATCCAGGGTTCTGACTTGGAGGGGAAAGAACTAGAGTGGACAGACACAGATAAACACCAGGATGACACTCAGGGAGATCAATGAATCTTCCAGGGCAGCAGAGACAGAAGCAGAAGTGATTAGCTAGGAGCCCAGTGCAAAGGAAAGGCAGAGAATTGGATTATGCTCTTTTCTCCTCAAGTCCTTTTCTAAATTCAGAAGAGATCTAGACCCTAAGACTCCACACCAAAAGCATGCACATACATATAGCAGGGTGGGCTTCTCAAATAAACAAGGACAGATTGTTTCCATCTGAAGTAGGAGGGCAGCCCAGTGAGTATCTCAGACTTTAAGTTACTAGCAGAGAACTGAGAACTTAGCATTAAGAAGTCACTCTCATGTTAATAACAAAGGTTTCCCAAAGCATCTATTTGGTTCCACATGACTACAGCTGCTCTTGGATTCAATTATAAACATCTTCATCCTTTTATGCCTTCTGAGTCTCCTGTGGTTTTTCCTGGTGGAGCTTCATTCTGTACCCCACCTTCCTCCCTGCCTGGTTCCCTCCCACAGTGTTGGGGATTGAATCCAGGGCCTTGCACATGCCACACAGGCTCTCCACGACATGGGGCTGCACTGCCAGTCTCCTCTGAGCTCTTTCCCAGTACAGCAATTCACTTTCCACTGTGTCTAATCATCTCATTCCTACCTCAGTTTTGATTTTGAAAGATTTAATTAAACATTTCCATCCTTAGTTTTGACATCTCTACAAAACATCCCATTCCTCTGTTCTCTGCAGTTGGCTGTTTTGTTGTTATTTTTGAGGTTTCCTAGCCTCGTATTCCTGGGAATTTTTCATTTTGGGCTGTACATTATATGAATTGCTTTTAGGAAGTATTTGTGTCCCAGAATAATATATTTCTCAAAAAAATGGACATTCACTCTCAAGTATATGGAGGCTTTAGCCACTGTTGAGGGAACTAATAATTTCTGCTATTCAGCTGTCTGAAGCTGAGTTTCAGCCCCCGTGAATGTGGACTCTGCTGTAACTCAACTTACAGCACAGACTGGAAGGAGATCACTAGGCTCACTCGTTCTTCTAGCTCCATTTTAGAAGTTATATGAACTTACTGAAATGTTCACTCAGCCTCTGTGGGGAAAGCAGCCCCAAAGCCAGGTTCGCCATTCTGGGCTTCCTAAGCATCTTGTCCTGGTACTTCTCCCAACCTGTATCCTATTTCTTCAAACAAATTTTAAAAATGTCCAGCCTTTGTAGTTGACTCCAGAAAGGTGTGTGTCTTGGGGTGAAGGGGTGGGAAGTGGGGGATGGGGGAGATCCTGATCCAGGCTGCCATATCTAGAAGCTCTTTCCCTTAAAGGGTAACTCAACTTATAGACTGAGCAGGATATATTTAGGTATACACACTCACACATAGACACACAGACACACATACACACACACACACACACATACACACACACGCAACAATCAGTGAAGAGGCCATGAATTTGAATAAGAACAAGGAGGAGCATATGAGAGGTGCTGAAAAGGAATCGAGGAATGATATAATTAAATCATAACCTCAAAAATAAAGGAAAGAAACCCTCAATGTCTTGAGAAGACTGCTCCTCTTGAAAACAGCAGCTCTGATGGTTCCTATCGTGGACAGGGAGAGGCGTCGCAGGTATCTCCCCATACTTACCTGCAATGGATTCAATGCTCGGAATTGCAATCGTACTGTAGGTGCTGATTCTCTTAGAGGACCACGTATAAACCAAGGAGTCGTCTGCATTTCCCCGTCGGGAGACCGAGTCAATAAAGTATGAGCCCCATTTATTAGATAAGGAATTTAGAGGCTTTACCTTTGGCACCTGAAAGAGGCAGGAACAACTGTGATTAGAACGGCATCCATAGTGAGGTGCCCCTGCAAGTGTTTTCCACTCACTACATGAACAGAAGGAGGAAAAGCTATAAGGACCTATGGGCAGGGCTTAGAAACCTGTTCTGTGTTAGCAAATAAAATAACATTTCCTTATTCCTTAGTGCAGTCAGTTGTCATAATCTAAAAACTATATATTCTCTATGATTAAAATAATTCTAATTTACCTATCGTCGTTATTAGTATTATATTGTAGGATAATTAAAAAACCGCTTCATTGGAATTTTCTCTGTTAGTATTTGTCTTTTAGAAGAGTATACTTTCAGTGTATCTGAAAGGTATCTCAAGCAGAGATTCCCCATCTTCTTCCAAGTAAGCTGCACTTCTGAGGAAGTGGCCTTCATGATCCTTTTCACATAAGAAAGTAACTTTGTTTTTAATTATAAGAAGTAAAACATCTCAGAGTTGGATGCTGACAGATTTCTCAGTCTGCAAGGAGGTTTGGGTCACCTTGAACCAAGATAAGCTATTGCTAGGGAAAACAGCAGCTGGTGAGAACTAGAAGCTGTGGGAGATCTTTATTCTGCTCTTTGTATAAAAGATGCTGGAACTCTGAATAAACTATGCAGCAGCAAGCTTCTGTGTTGCATCTGTGCCCTGATTAATTTGATCCTCACTTGGGAATCCCTCAACATGCTGGATGTTGACAGACAGGGTCTCACTGTGAATCCTTGGCAGGCCTGGAACTTGCTAAGTGGACCAGGAACTTACTGATGTACCACCATACCTGGGTTACTGGTTGTTGTTGTTTTTTTTTTTTTTCCTATGAATATTTTCTAGGTCTCCATTGAGAGAACTGAAAAATATGTCCATTTCTAGGTCTAGCCACAACCTCTTCATTATGGATTTTCCAAGGGGTAGGTATACTCAGGTACTTATTTACTTCTGTGTGTGTGCATGGGTGTGCATACGTATGCATACACAGGGCAGAGGTGGATGTTCAGTGTTCTTCTCCCTCAACCTTATGTTTTTGAGACAAGTTCTCTCATTGAACCTGGTACTCACTGATTTTGTCAGAGTGACTGGTGAGCAAGCCCTTTCACTAACTCCTGTCTCTCGTAGCCATTACAAACATGTGCCACCAGGGAACGTTAAGAAAACATGGGTTCTTAGGACTGAACTCCAGTCTTTATGATTTCAAGGCAAGCACTTTACTGACTGAGCCATCTGCCTCGCTGTGTTGCTACTTCTTACTGTCCTTCAAGTTGTAACTTTGGAAATCGTTCCTTACAATGAGGTCATTGTCTCAGCTACTTTTCTATTGCTGTGAAGAGACACCTTTACTATAACTTACAGAAAAGTGTATTGAGGGCTCATAGTTAGGGATAGAGTCCAGGATCAACATGGTGGAGAGCATGGCAGCAGGCAGGCATGGTGCTGAAGCACTAGCTAAGAGCTTAAGTTCTTGTCTATAACTAAGATGCAGAGAGCTTACTGGGAGTGGCTTTGACTCTTGAAACCTCAAAGCCTTTCAACAAGGCATACTTCCTAATCACTAGTAAACAGTCCCACCAACTGGAGACCAGGTATTCAAATATGAGCCTATGGGGGTCATTCACATTCAAATCACCACAGTTACAACAATATTTTCAAACTTTATTAACACTACAGGTATGGCTTTATTTCCAGGTCTGTAATCCCCCTTCAGAGTTTATTGTTATGTGAAGGATGAGGAAGGAGACCATCATATTTTTCTCCTTCTTTCATTCCTGACTCAAATGTTCTGTTGGTTTGGAATGTGATACAGGGGCCTTGTCTGAGCCCTGTTCTTTATTCACAACAATTGTTACAGATTGAGAGAATATCTTGTTCAGACGCCTTGTAGATTTTAGAAATTTTCAGTCTGGGAATACTTGAATATACTTTACTTATGCATCCATAATTTGAAAATTCAGAATTCGAAGACTTTAAAATCTTCTTCAATCTTTCTTCAAATATAATACATTCGCAGTGTGGATTTAATGGATAGGCCTTCCATAAATAAAGGGTTTCTTTTTTGGTTTTGTTCTTTCTTTTCTTTTTTTCTTTTTTCTTTCTTTCTTTCTTTCTTTTTTTTTTTTTTTTGTTTTGTTTTTCGAGATAGGGTTTCTCTGTGTAGCCCTGGCTGTCCTGGAACTCACTCTGTAGACCAGGCTGGCCTCAAACTCAGAGATCCACCTGCCTCTGCCTCCCAAGTGCTTCGATTTCTTATTTGTTAAAAATGCTCACCGTTAAAAGTAAGTTACTTTTACCTGTGATGGCTTGTATATGCTCGGCTCAGGGAGTGGCACTATTAGGAGGTGTGTCTGTGTTGCAGTTGTGTCACTATGGGCATGGGCTTATGACCCTCACCTCAGCTGCCTGGAAGCCAGTATTCTGCTAGCAGCCTTCAGATGAAGATGTAGAACTCTCAGCTCCTCCTGCACCATTCCTTCCTAGAAGCTGCCATGCTCTTGCCTTGATGGACTGAACTTCTGAATCTGTAAGCCAGCCCCAATTAAATGCTGTCCTTACAAGAGTTGCCTTGGTCATGGTGTCTGCTCACAGCAGTAAAACCCTAAAACAGAAGTTGCTACCAGGTATTGCTGTGATAAGCCTGACCTTGCTTTTATTTGGAAGAATGTGGATTTTGGGACTTTGAATTTGGAAAGCAGCGAAATGCTTTAAATGGGGCTTAATAGGCTATCCTAGTAGGAATATGGAAGACTTTGTTGTTGAGAGTGATTTGAATTGTGCAGACTTGGCCCAAGAGGTTTCAGTGAAGAATTTCAGTATGTGGCCTAGAGTTAGTTTTTTTTGTGGTATTTTGGTGAAGAATATGGCTATTTTTTGCCCTTGTCTGAAGAATCTGCCTGAGGCTAAGGTAAGAGACTCAGATTAATTGCATTGACAAAGGAAGTCTCAGAAACACTCATCATGGACTGTTCTCTGGTTAAGTCTCATGAAGAGCATTTTAAACAAGCATAGCAAGCTGAGAAAGGGAAAATATAAAATGTATGGTTTTTTTAATTTTAATGGGGCACCAGGAAGTGAAATGGAGCTGAACCCTGTGTTCAAGGATATTAAATTGAATTAAGAGAGCAGTGTCTTTGGGGCAAGATCCCACCCAGCTAAATTCAGATCCAGACTTGGTGGTATACACACACCTTTAATTCCAGGAGATAAAACCAAACAGATCTCTGAGTTCCAGGCCAGCCTGGGACAGAGCAAGTCCTAGGTGAAGAAAAGCTTAAATCCAGGCCTGGTGGTAGGTACACACCTTTAATCCCAGGAGACAAACATGCAGATCTCTGAGTTCAAGGTCAATCTACAGAGCAAGATCCAGGACAGCCAAGCTTAGTCAGTGAAGGAGTTGGAAAAAGAGGAAGCTGGTGACGATGTCATAGAACAAGGGGGCCATGTTCCAGCTCCCCTAAGCAGCAGAATTTGGCAGCTTCAGCTCTGTGGCTCTGGCTTTAGAGTTCAGAACAGAAAAAACTCCTGGGACAAATGATACTGGTTAGCTGGAGCTAAGAAATTAACAGTGATTATGAAACCAGTAGGCTGGAGAGATGGCTTAGTGGTTATGAACACTGGCTGATCTTCCAAAGGTCCTGAGTTCAATTCCCAGCAACCACATGGTGGCTTACAACCATCTGTAATGGGATCTGATACCCTCTTCTGGTGTTTCTGAAGACAGCTACAGTTTATTCACATATATAAAGTAAACATATATAAAGCAAATAAATCTTAAAAAAAAAAAAGAAGAAGAAAAAGAAGAGACCAGCATCACTGAGGCAAAATCTTCTGGGAAATGTTTTCTGAAAGCACAAAGAAGCTGTGTTCCAGAGATAGCCAAGGTTGCACTTCCTGCAGCTGCTATACTTGGTAATGTGTAAAAGGTGGCACTGGTTTTGAATGCACGAAGGGGTCATGAAATGCAGCTGAAGCTTGGCACTGTGAGAGACCATGGAAGGCAACTGGTGAAGGTGCAGTCTCACTTGCAGTTGATGGTCCAGGACTGAAGGAGTCATGCAAAGGATTTGAGGCTTAGCACCATGAAGAGATCATATGAGAGGCTATTGGTGAAGCCTAGTTGCAGTGGCAGACCCCAGTGTGTTGGAGATGCCAGTGTCATGGGACGACCACCAAGAACAGGGAGTGGATCAACCTGAGCTTAGAATGTTACAAAGGGCAGAGCTGGAGAAGTGATGTTAACCCTTTGGTGGAGTCCAGAAAATCATGTGTGGGTCCCAGACACTGAAAAAAGAAGCTGTAATATTGCAGTTGTTTTGGAGACCTCAAGATGTGCGAGATGCCAGAGCCATGGTCTATCTGCTGAGGAAAGCTGCTAACAGGGAGTGAAACAGGCCCAGGAGAAAGAAGTTAGTTGCAATCAATAATGATGAAAAAGGAGTTGGAGATTTGAAGAATGCTTTGACATCAGCCATGGAGATGCAGAATTTGAAGAATGCTTTGACATCAGCCATGGAGGTGCAGAGCTTGAATAATGCTTTGACATCAGCCATGGAGGTGCAGAGCTTGGAATTTGCCCAGCTGATTTCCTGTCTTGCTTTGGGGACTACAGTTAAGTGATTGGATGAATTTCAGTAGAGACTTTGAACTTTGGACTTTTAACATTGTTGAGACTGCTATAGACTATGGAGATTTTTAAAGTTGGACTAAATGTATTTTTTATTATGCTATATTTAGGTATACGCTTGGAAATATAGACTCATAGACTCATAGACTCATATGCTTGGACAAGCCTACGGGGGCTAAGGAAGGAGTGGAATGTGATAGTTGCATATGCTTGGCCTAGGGAGTGGCACTATTAGAAGGTGTGGCACTGTTGGAGTAGATGTGTCACTGTGGGTGTGGGCTTTAAGACCCTCATCCTAGCGCCTGGAAGTGAGTATTTTGTAACATCCTTCAGATGAAGATGTAGAACTCTCAGCTCCTGCACCATGCCTGTCTGGATGCTGCTAAGCTCTTGCCTTGATGATACTGGATTGAACCTATGAACCTGCAAGCCAGCCCCAATTATTAGCTGTCCTTACAAGAGTTGCCTTGGTCATGTTGTCTGTTCACAGCAGTAAAACCATAACTAAGACAGGACCTAAACTTAAAAACAAAATATTCTTAAAAGGATGAAATGTCTTTTTAGTTAAAATGAAGAAATAAATTAGAACAGTAAGCATAGCATCAAAGGGAACCTTGGGAGAGGGCTCTCTCTCCATCCCTTCAACACAAGGCTGGCTGCATGGCACTGAGGTGCTGCAAGTAATTCCCACTCTAAACAATAACTTCTGATTGGCTGATTATTTGATTTTGATTTATAAAGAAAATTATTCCCCAGTCACTCTAGTAATGCTCCAAATCACTAACGTGTATCATTTCTGCTTGTCTGTCACCAAGCTCTACTACAGAAGAGCGGACAATCAGTGATGTACCAAGATTATAGAACCAGACGTTTTGTGCAAAAGCTAGTCAGCTTCCATGTGAGACGGCCCCAGTCCTTACGCTTCCTGTCACGAATCAAGGGAGGCAAAAGTGAGCTCAGATAGGGGTGGACTTAGCTTGGAAATTACTGCAAACCACTGCAGAAACTGAATTCAAACAGTGAAATAAATCAGCACAGACTGCACAGCAGTAACAGTCAGGATTCCAGTGCAGGCAGGCCACCAGCCTGGAAACAATTTCGATAATTTCCTTTTAACTAATTTTATTTTTGAAAGTTCATTTAGACTGAATAAAGTAATTAAAAATATAGAACTGAACACTTCTTTAGGCAGTTTTGAACTGAAAGACAGACTCTTTTTTTTCTATATTACATGCTTGACATTTGGAAAAACGGCATTTTTCTTCACCACAAGGGACTCTCTGATCTCTTAGCTTTCTGTTCTTAGCTTTCTCTACAGACTGTTTCTCTTCTGCTGGGATTAAAGATGTCTGAGTTCTGTCCCCTCCACAGGGAGGCAGCAACGGGTCTAAACTCTCAGGAGGTGATGTCTGTAGAGTGCTGCTCAGACAAACAGGACAGAGCTCGATATTGTTCCATCTGGATTTCATTAGTCAGAGTCTCAGGTTTATAGCACAAAATATTGGTGAAACACACACAATCGCTTCATTTACTTTTAAACCTAAGCAGAGATATACATGACAGATTACAATTTTTTTGTATTTCCCCTTTTCACACATGCATATTATGGATTTGGATTATATTAATATCCTTACCCTCTTGTCCCCCTCCCCTGAACTACGTCTTCTCACAAGTCCCCCTCCTACAAAAAATGTCCTTTCAAAAAATTACCCACTAAGGTCTTTTTTGTTTGTTTGTTTGTTTGTTTGTTTTTCAAGACAGGGTTTCTCTGTGTAGCCCTGGCTGTCCTGGAACTCACTTTGTAGACCAGGCTGGCCTCAAACTCATAAATCTACCTGCCTCTGCCTCCCAAGTACCAGGATTAAAGGCATGAGCCACCAGTGCCTGACTACCAACTGAGCTTAATTAGGGCTGTTTGCATAAACAGGGTGTTTAGCATTTACTGGCTCATGGGCCACTTATCTTGGCTACATCACTGAAAACAATGACTCCTCTTCCCTGGAAGCCATTAACTGCCAATAGCTCCCCAGTTAGAGGGGGACCTCACATAGTTCTCCCCATCCATGATGGAATGATGATGCCACATACCAGGTTCTTAAAAGCAGACAATGCAACTAGGTTGACTAGAGGTATCTACTCAGGTGGAAGCCACTAAATAATAGTGATTCAGACACAGAGTATAGAAACATGAAGGCATCCAGTCAGACCACAATAATTTTCTTTTGAGACAACATCCCATGAAGCCCAGGCTGACGTAAAACTTGTCCTGAAATTCTGATTCCCTTGTTCCATTTACCATGGAGGGACTATAGGCATATGACACCATTCCCAGCTGATTCTAAAGTCAGGTAGCATAAGGAGATTTCAGGTTTCAAACACTGCCAAACTCCCGCCCTTCCCCCCACCCCCCTCCCCCCCCCTCCAAAAAAAAGAACAGCTAGGATCCTCACCTCATATTTGCCTCTTTTCTCCAGAGGCTCTGCTTCCTCATGTGTCTCCGTTTCCTGCCCCAGAAGCTCCTCGAGAATAAGGACTGTCTCCCAGTTAGTGTAGTGATGGGCTGGGAAAATGTCTGAATGCATGCTGTCACCAAAGTAAACGACCTGGGATCACACAGAATTCTGAATGAGGCGTGGAGGCAGAGTGGTGGCCACTGCACAGAAAACAGAAGGAAGGGCCCCCACAGGCAACAGCCACCCCAAAATGGTTTAAGTGTCCACAAATGATTGCACACACATATTACCAGTCCTATATGATCTACAGGTTTGCTGAAGATGGCAGGAAAGTAGAATATGAGAAAAACATCTTATTTGATATTCCTCATGAAGGAGGTGAGCCTGTGTGTTTTCACATGTTTATAATTAAATCTGCCTAGATAACTAAGACTGACAACTTATTATGGGGATTGCTTGTTACTACAAACACACATTATAACCACTGCTTGAGAGTTTATACACTGTGTACACTTCCCCTGGATGTGCTGAAAACGAAGTCATCAATGTATGGTTCCAGCACATACAATTTGGAAAGTATCTTAGATATTCAGAGGCAAACCCCTACTGATCCAGACCACACCCCTCCATTCACAGAAGAGGATGATGTGAGGTTAAGGGCTAAGAACCAAGGCCTGTGTCTTGGATAGTTCTCAGGAAGCCAAGAAAGTAGGTACCTATGAACCATGGCGAGCTACCCAGTGATTCTTCCTGCTCACTGGGCTTATGGCATGCATCATGTAGAGGAAAGGACTGTGCTATAAACACACCAATGTCCAACATCAACAATGCGATCAAGGGGTCAGACCCAAGCAATTCTTTAAGGAAAGGCTGGTCAGTGTTGTTACAGTCACTCCTTGTTTTATGTATAAAATATTCTTTGTTTGGTGTTTTCAGAATGTCATTTTTCAGGCGTAGCATGTATGAATTGTGTACTTCCTAGACCTGCGGCCTCTCTGAAATTCTTGTTTCTCCCCATCACAAATAAAGACCATCTACCAAGAGCTCATCTAGTCAAAGAGGCAAAGGAGAGACGCGGCGGGTGCTGAGAGGCAGAATACAATTGTTAACCATGAGCAGCCATGGCTCTCTTCACACCATTTGTATCTGCACGTGGACATCAAGGACTCTGCCGCCTCAATCAGAAAATTACCTTGGGTTCAGGCTTGCTGGTCATTTTCTTCAGAAGCTCATAAAGGTGGGCAGCGTTCCCTTGGGAGTACCAGCCGGGTTTATCCAGAGATGGCAGCTCATCCTTCTCCTCATCATTCTCTGCGAGTATGGGTGACAACAACCTTTTAGTTGGGCTGTACCTTGGGCCATGGACCATGTATAGAGGAAACCGTGTGGGAAGGATGTGTGCACTCAGGAAGCAGCTGTTATGAGCACTGTGTGTGCTCACATTTATTATTTATCACCTTCTATCTATCTATGTATCTATGTATCTATGTATCTATCTATCTATGTATCTATCTATGTATCCATCTATCTATCTATCTATCTATCTATCTATCTATCTATCATCTATGTATGTATGTATGTATGTATGTATGTATCTATCTATGTATCTATCTATCTATCTATCTATGTATCTATCTATCTATGTATCTATCTATGTATCCATCTATGTATCTATGTATCCATCTATGTATCTATGTATCCATCTATGTATGTATGTATGTATGTATGTATGTATCTATCTATCTATCTATGTATCTATCTATCTATCCACGTATGTATGTATGTATCTATCATCTATCTATCTATCTATCTATCTATGTATCTATCTATCTATGTATCTATCTATGTATCCATCTATCTATCTATGTATCTATCTATGTATCTATGTATCTATCTATGTATCTATGTATCTATCTATGTATCTATGTATCTATCTGTAGGAAGCCGCGGCGGGTGCTGGCAAAATCCGCCATTGGAACATGGCGCTGGCTTCCAGGATTCTTCCTAGTAAACAAGTAAATTGTGCATGTGCCATGGTAAAAGCCCGCCAAAGTTAAAGCCCATCCCACGGCGTTTTGGCGCGCAACGAGTAAGCAGCCAATCAGAGGTGAATACACCGCTCTAAGGGTATATAAGCAGTGCTTTTCCCGGGCCTGGGGTCTTCTTCCACCATTTTGTTTTTGGGAATAAACGTGTTCCTACGGAAGGATCTTGATGTGTGTGCGCGTGCGTTCTTGCTGGCGAGACCATTACACGCGAGCCTCACATCTATCTATCTATGTATCTATCTATGTATCTATCTATGTATCTATCTATGTATCTATCTATCTATCTATCTATCTATGTATCTATCTATTTATGTATGTATCTATCTATCTATGTATCTATCTATCTATGTATCTATCTATGTATCTATCTATGTATCTATGTATCTATCTATCTATCTATCTATCTATCTATCATCTATCTATCTATCTGTCAATCATCATCTAGTATCTACCTATTTATGCATGGGTGTGTGCATGCCGTGGTGCACAGAGGCCAGTCTTAGGAGTTGGTTCTGTCCTTTGACTATATGGGTTCTATGGATTAAACAGATTGCTGGGTGTCCTGTCTTGGCTGCAGGTACCTTGACCTGCTGAGCCATTACCTGCCTCTGCTTTATAAAATGGTTCACTTAGTGAGAATATCATGTTTCTTGCCAATGGATAGAATGAAAATTTTCAAACAAAATATGTATTAAATGATAATTCCTGTTGGGATTGTAAGAGAACAATTATCCTACTAATGACTTTTTTTCAAGGGTGACATGGTTCTTGCCTTTTGAATCCTTAGCAACTGTGGTTATCAGTAAGAGATAGGAGCCCTGCACAATGCTGGGCCCGTTGACTGTCTCTGTTTGTTGGGGAAGGGCTTCTATGCCTCCCTGAGGACATACAGGTACTCAGCCATTTAACTGCTGGAAGAGATTTTTTTTTCTTTAGTGGTTTAGCTGCCTACAAGTAACCTGTGCTCCTGTAAGTAACCCCAATTAAACTCTCTTGCCCACTAAATCACTATGACAATTGTTTCTATGTTTCTGCTGGTGTTGTGACTAGGGCAAGCAGATTTTTATTCATGTGTTCTCAGGAAACGTCGAGAAAACAGGGGCTATAACAGGAAGATTTACTACTTGCTAGTAAGGTAGAACAAATTCAACAGAACAGAAACAGGAACAGAGGTGCTGTAGAGACGGCTTAGTGGAAAAAGTAATTCCCACCGGACCTGCGTTTCGATCTCCAGAGCCCATATAAGGCTGAATGTGGCAAGCACACACCTGTAACCCCAATGTGCCTCAGAAATTGTAACTGGTACAATGACATATCCTGCCACTTTCATTTAGTAATGTTTTACATGTCATTGGCACAGTGCTAAGAACAGCTTTCTATACATAGCTGCTACCCATGGGAGGCACACCTGCGTAGGAGAGAAATATCAGCAGCCATTTTCACTGTGATGCTGAGAAGGGAACTGCCCAGAGCTATAGAGAAGAAACAGGCAGGTGCTACTACCTGTGAGTGCCTTAAGGCAAGGATAGGGGGTCTCCACACAGAGTAGGGGGACACTTCCCATCTAGTTCATTGTCCCTTAAAGATGCAGAAACTAAGGTTTCCCCAGGCTGGCTGAACCAGTCTCCATTTTAACAAGGTGATTCTGTATATAGACTACAATCCCAGAAGCACTGACAGAGAAAGCAGCCAGGACCAAGATCTGGATGAGGAATAAAAGGTCATGTTTTCAGCAGAGATACTGTGAGCAGTACACATTAGGGAAGAGAAGAACTTACTGGCCAGAGGATGCTTATAGGGAGTGGGAACCGACATGATTGTGTGGATGTGATTAAATATATGCCATGCCTGCCAATAAGTAACTGGAAAGATGCTGTACTCCTTAAAAGCAAATAAGGAACTGACGTCAGTGTGAATGGAAAGCATTAGGAGGGAGAGAGGAGTGGGGGAGGGGAGGGAGAGAGGAGTGGGGGAGGGGCTGCAGAGGTGAGGGATTACATAAGGTCTGCACAGCAGAGGGGTGAAGATAAGGGTCTCCGGCTCTGGCACTTTCATGGTTAAGTTGGCTCCTTATTCACACAAGCTTGATGTGAATCAGCAAGCTTGGTTGTCTTTGTTTTCTAGATGGAAGGGAAATAAACATTTAAAACACCGAGTGTTATGCAAGGAATATATCCCTTGAGATTCAGGAAAGGAGGCTCCGGTAGGGAAGATGAGGCTGGGTGGGGCTGAGGGCTGGGGCGGGGAGGGGGAGGGTGCTCACTTGTTGACAGCAGCTGAGGCCAAGGGACAAGAGATGAATGCTGAATTCCCACAGTGGAGTGGGGCGTGAGTTGGCAGTGCAGTAGCCAGAGAGGAGCACTTTCCCTTTGCATAGCATAGAGAGTAAGTGCGGAGGGGGCAGACTCTGCCTGTGTGATGCTTCTCTCCCCACATACTCTTCTTAGGGTCAGCAGGGGTCAGGCTGACCGAGTTGCTGGGCCCCCATTGGCTGCAGCTCCATCTGCTCTTCTCTAGTTACCATGACAACAACCGATATCAGGCACATGCCAGTCACCAAGGACACACTGAACACAGAGAATGGGTCCTGGGATTTTCTATTCCAGCATGGTCACTATCTTTTAAGAGGTCATGTTTTCAGCAGGTCACTAATTTTATCTGTCTGCCTTTGACTGTTTGGAACACAGACTGAATTTGCTTCTGGCAGTTATAGCAGAGACCTGATCTGACGAGCGTCCTACTTGTTAATGTGAAGGGTGGCCTGAAGATTACCAGGCTGATGTGGGTTGGAGCGCAGCGACCCAAGCATACTGCAATCCTGCATCAAATCACCTGAGAGAAGACAAGGGTAGAGGAAGGAAAGCAGGGGTGAGCCCAAGGGCAGATATCAGATGGGGAGACACAGAGGATGACTGGGTTTTCATCATTTCATTGAGATTCGTGGCTGGCAAAATTGCTACGAGAGTTTTGGATTGTGAAAAGGACAGCAGGGTAAGTGGCAGGGGGCTGATGAGTTTCTAGGAGCACTCCAAGTTTCTAGACCTATCCCAGGGGTATAGAGAGTGCAGAAGACAAACTATGTCTCTGTGGGTCACAAAATGAGGAATTGGAACCTACTGTACAAGTGAGAGCAAAACTATCCACAGAAAGCAGAAAGCTGGGATCATTAGCAAGAGAAAGGCAATTGGAGAGGGGTGGACACAAACTGATAAGCAGGGACAAGCTGGTGGGCTGCACAGAGCAGAACTACGGGAACTAACCACAAGAACAGGGCAGGAGTCACAGGCTTTCCAGGAAGGACCACGTCACCCTCCGATGACCACAGCTCTGGCTCTCTTGTCTTGCACTCCCAAAGTCATCTATTCGCATTAAATCCCCAAATGACAGGCTTCTTTGTATTTCCCATTTAAACGTCTTTTAAATATCAGAAAATCAAGGCACCAAAGAACCTTAGTAACTGAGTTAATCCCACTCGGACTCTGAGGCCTTCTAAACATCTGTACCATGAGCATGAAGACACATAGCTTTGAGGCTTCTAGGCATCTTGAAGAAGTCACAACAGGGCAAGGATCTACATCAATCTAGACTTTCATCTTCGAAACAACAGGATAGAGTTATAAGCCTAAGTTTTATGAGAAGTTTTGGGATTCCAAAGCAGAGGTGACAGAGTAAAAATGGACAGATGGGCTCCATCATTCTACAGAGCGGCCGCCTGCACAGCAACAGAAACAGTCGATGGAGTGTGAAGACAGCGTGGGTAAGGCTGAATGCACCCCAAATAGGGGCCAATATCCAAAATGCAGAAGTGTTGGAACTCAGTCAGGATGGAGGTGTGTGGAGAATTCTGAGTGCTTGTGTGAAAGCGCCAAGAAAAAAAAAGACAAGAATCCTATGATGTCAGTTTCTTCAAAACATGGAATTCTTCTTGGAATGTGTTTTTGAGGTCCTCCCAGGTGTGGTAGATAGGAGTAAGTTTACTTCAGGTCAATCATTATGGCTTGCTGCTGTTATTCAATTACATGTCTAAGCTACCCATTATATGCCTCTATGGAAAAACACAGAGGTTTTTGCCATGTGCGTTGCGGCCCTGTCCTTGTGATTATATGCAGCTTGAAGTCATGAGACTTTTACTCATGTGACTCTTCTTAACCCTAAAAGTTTAAGCTGTCAGAGGTTGGGTTCTGCATGAGACTTTAGTCCACTTCCTCTTTAGGCTCTGTTCTCCCAGGTCCCACTGCCAAAGTGGAAAACACATAAGGAGCTCAACTCAATAGAAAAGTAACAACCTCCATGAGACAAAGGACCTGAGCAAGCAATTCTTTAAAGATATACAAATGCCCAATGAATAATAAAAAACTCCATCATCATTAATCAAGAGAGAAGGTAAGTTAAAGGCTCAAGGAGATATCACCTTACTCCCTTTAGAATGTTTTCTTATTAAAAAAAACCAAACAAACAGTACATGATAAGGATATGAAAAAAAGAAATTATTGCATACTATTGAGTAAAATGAAATTAGTATAGAATAGAAATTCCTCCAAAAATTGGATTGGGCTGGGGCAACCAGTGAGCTTGGCATGTATGAAGGTTGGTGTCTTGCCCTTGGCACTACAAACACAGAACTACCGTAGACTCCAGCAATCATGCATCTGAGTACATATCCACAGAACAAGGAGTCAGCATATAGAAGAGATATCTACACGCTCATGTTCCTTACAGCATTTTTCCACTGGTCAAGATACAATTAAGGAATTAAGAAAGGCTTATATGTTTATAATTATCCTTCAGCATTCACAGGAGGCTAGTTTCAGAGCCACCCCCAGGGGCTCTAGCACAAAACAGCATTGTATTTGCAAATCATCCATATCTCTCTACTCTCCTAGCACCTTTCCAGTTACTTATATTACCTAACACAATATAAAGGCTATATGAAGAGTTGTTATAATGTGTTACCTAGGGAACGGCAAGGAAAAAAACACACACATGTGTGTAGTGTTTTTGAATAGTTTAGACCTGAGGTTGGTTGAATCTGCAGGTGTGGAGAGCCAGTTAAACATACACAGTGAAATCCTGTTCAGCCTTAGGAAGAGAGTGATAGTATTTGTAAGAGTATCAGTGAGCCTGCAGGATATTCGGTTCAGTGAGATAAGCCAGACACAGACAGACAAGTGCTACATGAACTCATTCATATGCAGACTGTAAAAAAGCTGATCTGGAACCAGACTGAAGTCAGGGGTAAGTGAGGCTGGGGGGTTGTGGGGGGGAGAGTGGAGAGACGTCAGTAAGGATGAACTGTAGGGAGGATGAGTGCAGGAGCTCTACCACAGCTCCTGGAGACCAGCCTTAGCAGGAACGGAATGTACACTGGAAAAGTGGGTTTTAAGTGGGATCATACATGTGTTAAACTGCTTGAGTCATCCATACACAGTGGACACTTGTGTTATAGCATCATGGTGTACATCATAAATATAACTTCAGCTGTTAATAAAATAAAACTACAGTTAGGGAAAGTAGGATTTTTTTTTAAAAAAGGTTTTCTAGAACTACAAATACGGTAATTTTGAAAAATGTTATGTTTAGGCAGGAAGATCGTTGTAAGGTTAGAGACTATCCTGGTCTTCTGGGCTAGTTCCGGACCAACCAGAGTTACACAGTGAGTCTCTACCTTAAAAGACAAAAGAAAACAATATATGGTATATTTATTTTCTTTGCTACACACACACACACACACACACACACACACACACATACACACACACACACCCCTAGAGAAAATTCTGCAGAGAAGTCCTTGTACAGCAATAGGCTTAGACAGTCCCATGCTTATCTCTGGATACTCAACAATTAAATAGAGCAATACTGGAAGCCTCTTGAAAGTAAATATGGCAATGAATTTTATGAACCAATAGTTCATGGTGAAGGTTCATTCATAGCTAGCAGTGCTACGGGGCAGTGAGGAGGTCTTCAGAGGTGGAGCTTAGAGGAATCAGGCTCCTGAAAGTTACATGAGGAAACTCCTCCCCTACACTTCCTGGCAGCCACTAAAGGAACAGATCTGCTCTGCCACATGTCATTTGCAGTGGTTTGAATAGGTATGGCCCCCACAGACTCTTGTGTTTGAATGCTTGGTCCACAGGTAGTGGCACTATTAGGAGGTGTGGCCTTGTTGGAGAAGGTGTGGCTTTGTCTGGGAAAGTCTGTCACTGTGAAGGCAGGCTTTGAGGTCTCAGACGCTCAAGCTAGGCCTGGTGTGGCATTTACTTCTGCTGCCTGCAGGTAAAGATACAGAACTCTCAACTACTTCTCCAGCACCAGGTCTACCTGCATGCCAGCAAGCTTCCTGTAATGATGCCAACAGACTGAACCTCTGAAATGATAAGTCAGCCCCAATTAAAACCCAATTAAATGTTTTCTTTATAAAATCTGCCACAGCCATGGTGTTTCTTCACAGCACTAGAAACCGTAACTTAGACTTCCTCCCACAATGGTCTATTTTTTCTTTCTCTTTTTTTCCATACCGTTTCATGATGGTCTACTTGCCATAAGCCCAAAATAATACGGCCAAGTAACATGGGCTACAACCTCTGAAGCCAACAACAGAAATTGACATTTTCTCCTTTTAAGATTCGGCCCAGAGATGGAAATCTCTATAGCACATTCTGCTGACTCGAGATCTAGTCACACACAGAGATGACAATTAAACGTTTTGCCATTCCCCTTGCCCAGTCTTGTCACTCACTCCTCTGTCCTGACGGCCTGTCTCTTCCGATGCTCTTCCAGGAAGCTCTAAGAACACCTGTGAGGGGTAGCTCGCTTCGGATCATTCTTTCTCAACTGCAAAAGGCCTGCTGTTTTCCTGCAACCTTGTTTCTCCATCAATCTCTCTACTAATGTGACAATTCTTACCAGCCTTCTTGGAAGGCCTGGATTGTTGCAGAGGAAGCACATGATGTGTGTGTGCGTGTGTGCCTGGCGTGGGCACGCATGTGTCTGTGTGTATGCACTCATGTCTGTATGTGTGCGCATGCACATGTGCCTGTGTTGTTTTGCATTTTTGTTGTTTTGAAGTCTGTGGATTCTGTAGGGACTTCTGTTCCCAAAATGGTTGACTCTGACTAATTCATTTTTTCGAGCACATACAGTGTATTACTTAGACCATAATACTCAGGTGAGATCCATGCCCTTCACCATTGAAAACAGGGAGAGGCTGACAGGTAAACAAATGATTACAATATACTGTGAGCTACAGAGTAAAACTGAGTAAAGCTTAATGGAAACACAGGTTTATATAGTTTTTCTCCTCTTAAGGGGACACGATGGTCCCCATTACAGCGTTTCACACTTGGAGTTAGTCAAAGAGAGAAACACAACTTACCGAGAGTGTGGAAAGGCCTCTGGCTTGGGAAATGTGAGAAGAATCCAGGCTTTAATGCGTTTGTAATCACAATGTCAAAAAGGTCTGCAAAATCCTTCCTAAAATGCAAAGTGAGTTTACCTTAAGGAATTAGAAAAGTTGCAGAACTTAATCCCTGCCTATGCATTCTATCAGATGTCACTGTACCACAGTTCAACCCTCAATCAGTTTTCACGTAGTCTACGTTCATCTTACACATTTTATGTTGGAAGCCGCACGCACTGGAAATAGAAGGTGGATGGGTGCTAGCCAGGTTTTCTGAAAATATGACAATTACTTAAAGCACAAATATAACAAAAGAAAATCAAGTGAAGAAAAAGGAAAAGCAGAGAGAGACAGAGATACAGAGAGAGAGAGTGAGTGAGCAAGAGCAAGACAGTGAGAGAAAGAGAGAAAGAGAGAGAGAGAGAACACAGAAGCTGTGTGACCTAGACTCAGAACTCACTCTCTCCTGAAAAGACCGTGATGAGCAAGAGGCAAGAGTCTCTAGTAGCTGGAAATCTGAGGAATGGAATTTGTCTGTACATATATAAGCCTGAAGACTCAATAGGTTTGGCACTATACAGGCCTTACAGAAAGCAGCATTGTATTCATCCCAGTGACAAATCTCAGAGTGTTCAAAACATGAAGAAGGTATTTCATTTAAAAACTAGTCTAGTCCTGTAACCATTTTTCGATGACAATATCCGTGTGTACTGTGTGGTATGCTAAGTACTATCTGATGAAAGTCTCCTCGGCCTCACCATTGCCCTGGAGAAACAGCACTTCAGAATGTGTTGGTAAATGAACAGTGCAAAGACCATAAATCAGGAGCAGAAGGAGGACTGTGGTTATCCATGCTGGTGGGAACAGAAAGCCCCATGTGTTCCAGTGCATGGTCCTACACCAAGAGTGCACAGGTCTCAGGAAGAGGTGTTCTCCTCAGGTGCCCAGGACACGCTCCTTAATTCACTTTAAGGATAACTAGCTATGTATTCTTTAGAAAGCAGAAAACCCACTCCCAGGTAAGTATCCCAGGTAAGGCATGGACAAACTAAATCTGCACACATGCTGAAGAAAATAGAAATCCTGGGGCTAAGGACTGTTAATGGAGGGAAGTTGCGGGGTGACAGCGTGGTTCACACTCAGGGCAACTGTGATTTTGCTGAGATTTTGAAATCTTAGAAGAAATCTGAGAACCCTCTGTGGAATCCTGCTTGGACTGTGGGCCTCCCCTGGTATTACCAGGAATGATGTACGTTTAACAATCATTAACGCTTACCAACTATGCTGTGCAACATGTATGAGGAGCATGTACCCTGTTTAAACATTCCCTCCTATTCACAAGGAATTGTGGTCCTAGCTTTAGGAGAATGAAAGTAAGGCTTAAAGAAGTTGTTAACTGTAGCCCAGGGCACACAGGAAGTTGTAAAGAAGGGCCTGAAACATGTGTATCTCCTTTCAAAATCTATTGTCTTGAGTTTATGTTAATCCCACCTCTGGCTTTGCTAAATGGCACAGGGCATCCATCTGCACTGACATGGTTACAAGGGCTGCATCCTACAACCTGTCAGGGAGTCAGGTCAGTCCTCAGTGATCACTTCAAGCTGAACAATGACATCTGTGAAGAAAGGTCCTCACTTACCCAAGGATGTAACTGCCAAGAAGTTTACAGTAATCACTGTGGGAACTAGTGATCAACATAGTAATTTTCCCAGCATCTTTCAGCTGTCGAAGCCACTTTCTTACAGACTCAGGACAGCGGTGCACATATTTGCCTAGATTTCTTTTTATTTCTGGAAAGAAGAATCCACAGTTTTCTGAAAAATTAAAAACATAAAAGGCAATATATTTAATAAAAATGTTTTAAAACTTAAGTTTAACCTCAGACAAGTACATGTCTTCAAAGCTAAACTTTGGAAGCAAACCTTTCAAAGAAAAACAAAAGGCATAAAGACTAGGTTCAAACAATCTAGTTCTTATGTTAATACAAACTCTTTTTTTTTTTTTTTTGACATGGTCCTAGCTATTATGAAACTCGCTATATAAACCAGACTGGCTAGAACTGCCTGTCTCTGCCTCCAAGGGCTGGGATTAAAGGCATGAACCACCACATCTGGTCTAAATACTTTTAAAAGTATTCTTAAAATACTTTTAACATTTTTAAAAATATTATTTTAAAAGTAGTATTTCTGGGACTATAAAGATGGCTAAGTCGTTAAGAGTATGTATTGTTCTTGCAGAAGACGTGAGTTCACGTTAGGCAGCTCATAAACTGCCTATAATTCAGCTCCAGGGGCCCAATGTCTTCTGTTCTTCTCAGCACTGTCACCAAGGTTTTAGTTATCCCACACAGACACACACTGTACACACATAATGGGAAATAAACATAGATCTTTAGAAAATATCATTTGTTGTTTACTTTTAAAAGTCATAATAATTGATAATACTTTCCACAAGAATTGATACACTATTAAAATAATATAGTGCAGTATCATCAACATGTCAAAAACCAGAGAAAACCTTATTATATTTAAAGTAATCTGATTAATAAATACCCAACAAATACTAAAAACAGATAAGAACCCAACATTCAGATAATGCACCAGGAGCCCATCTTTGTCATGAAGCACTTACTCAGCCAACAGTTTCCTTCAGAGGCACAGCAGTGTATGTCAGATGAAATACAAACCTACACAGCTAGGTGACAGCTACTGAGAGGTGCCAGAGCAAAGCTACCAGAGAAGGCTAGGAGGCATTCAAAAGGCTGGCATGGCTAAACTGGAGCTGCTGGCCCTGGTTCTCAGCATCAGGCAACTGCAGATTTTGTGGAACGGCTACCAATTTTGTAGCACATTTTAGAAAAACTGTTTCTAAGCACGGTGGTACTAACAATCAGTGAAGGAAAGCTAAAGTCTTAGTTTCTTTAAGGCCAGGAGAAGAAAAGTACAAAGACAAGAGGTTTCGTAGATATGGGCTACTCCTGAAACTCTGTCCAGGGATGCACATGAAATAGCAGAAAAAAAGGTTGCACTTTAAGACTGTGAAGGTTACATTATCAGGACACTACCTCAGAAGACTGTCTATATGAAGCAAACAAAAGCGAAGCAGGAAACAGTAGCAAATACTGCTCCCTGCCTGGCCAGGTCCATCTCCTTCCTCTTCTTTCCTGGACAATACTACAACTGCTGTCAAGTTTCATTCTCCTTTCAGGGGCCTTGGATACCCAGTAGAGTCCTGGTCTTTCTGTCCACACACACACTGATAATTTCCTCCACTTAACAGACAGGTGCACAGAGCCACAAGTGGCCTCTGAGGGCTGAGGACAGCAGCGTAGGAGTCAGGGACTCAAGTTAATAATGAAACCACTGAGAACAGGGTTAAGTTTCTCTGTTCGCCTTTGCCCTGATAACAAAGTCTACTTAGATCTGTAGCTGGCACCTTTCACACAACAAGTCAGGGGCTGAGAAGAGAAGTATGAGGGACACTTGGACTCTTGATAACTTCAGTGGGTCTCAGGACAATCCATTGAGTTACTAATCCTCTAGATGAAATTTGCTCATGAAATAAACTCATTTTAGTAATAGCCTACGCAGTAAGAACACCTATCATGAGCAGCATTAAACATTTTGATGCAGAAAACAATACACCACAAGAACATTGCAACCACACTAGAACACAGCACAAGACAGAATATGCTATATAGAGAAACCAATCAGATATCAGAAGATCAAGTGTAAAGGCAAAGTTTTTAGCATAGTTCTCTTTGAATTTGGTCCTTCAATAACATGTGTGCAGTTCTCTGGGTCACTAAAATTTCAGAAGCTACTCAATGAACATTAAAATTAAAATATATTTTCTGTTCTTCAATGAAGAGAAGGTTCTGTAAATAATAAAAGGATGTTAAGAAAAAAACATCAAATACAAATTGCCAAGAACACAACCATTTAGCAAGTGTAGGTCTCAAGTACTGAAGTAATTTTAGAAGCCTCTACATGTAAGAGTGGCATGAACTTTTGTAACATAAACTTTACACCTGGCAAACAAATATTTATTATACATGATGCCAAAAACATTTACAATTTCCTCTGTGCGCAGAAAATAATTTTCTGGGCTATGTGTGTCTACTGCCCTCTAGTGATCAACACTCAGATTGCTCTTAAAGTTAGTGTTAACATTTACAAGGGATAGAAAAAGCATATACATTTAAATAGCACAATTTACACTCATCATCTAGACAAACTTTACTACGAACTTTTAGTGGGTCTAACCCAAGAAGGAAAGTTAATCAGGGAAGACCATTAATATTGGAGTTACCCTCTCCTATGCCATTGAATGGGACAAACCAAAAAAGACACTTTAAACAGAAGCCAATGGCAAATTCCAAGTAGTATGCACAACAAAAGATGGACTGACACAACTTTGCAACCTCAGATGGTGTGTGTGTGTGTATGTGTGTGTGTGTGCACGCGCGTGTGTGCACGCCTATGAAGATGTGGAAACCAGAAGATACAATTTTCAGCATCATTCGCTGGCCTGGAGACCTGTAAGTAGGCTAGGCCGGTGGCCAGTGAGTCCCTGAGACCCACATGTCCCCACTTTACCAGAACCATAGTGTGTGGGGTTTAAGGTGTGGGGACTGAACCCAGGTTCTGATGCTTGCAAGACAAGAATTTACCGAGCCATGTTCCTAGGCCCGTCAAACTACATTATTCAAATTTTAAAATCACATTAGTTCATTGTGTGTGTGCATACCCTTATCATGACACACATGTGGTGGTCAGAGGACCACACAGGGGAGTTTTCTCCTTCCACAGCTGTGAGTCCCAGGGATTGAACTCAGGTTGTCAGCATCAGTGCCAAAAGCCTGTATCAGCTTAGCCCTCTCTACTGTCCTCCAAACATATTCTTACTGAAGGATAATTACAGCATTTTAAGTGTTCTGTTTGATGATTTCCCCCAAGAGACTAAACTTTGAAGGCAAGAAACATATCTTTCGGCTTGGCATGAGGCTGATAACAACTGCATGAATGCTAGATTAGGATAGAAGAAACTACATGAACATTTATGTCTTTATATTCACAGTAATACTATGACTTGTAGCATGCTGCCGAGCTGTGCATAACAAATAACGCCGATATTTGCTATGTGCTGGCAAAGTCATTGTTTGTCTCTAAAGCTCTGGTCTGTACTCACCCCTATAAAATCACACTGAATATGAAACCAACAGTTAACAGTAACTGGATAAGATAGGGAATTCAGATCTGAGGTCGAACACAACAATCTCATTTGCTCTGACGTTGCAGAGAAGTCTGCGTTTTCGCTTACGAACTGAAGGAATTCTACTTCACTGCCACTTTATGGAACTCATTTCCCAGACTTTTCCACCACCCCTCTTAGCTGGTATTTTCTCTGTGCAAATGGAATGGAAAGTAAAATTTCAAAAAGCTGATTTTAAAGAATAAAAGTTTAGCTCCCTTATGTTTAAAGACTTGGTTGCTATAGCACTGTGGAAAAAGCTGCCAGGGTGGAGAGCTGGAACAGTCTGCTGTGCACAAAGTGGCCCGCAGGGATCAGGCAGGGTTGGGAGACCTCTCGTGGTCAAAGAAAAGTACTACAACTGAAACACTGAACCGGCTTCAGCTCCTGACAGTACTGCTATCATCCTTGGTCAACAAACATGACTCAGCTGCCACCACTGTTCCTGTGATGGGGCAGGAGCTGGCAGAGCTGTGAGGGGCCTGGGGATGCTGGGATGTCAACATCTCCTCCACTAGCCTCCAACTAAGGTCTGTTGCTGCTGCCATTGTGGAACATAACGAAGGACACTGAAGTTACCAGCTCTACCAGTTAGATGAGAGGATGTCGGTTATCTGCTGAATACTTTACCTGTGGGTTGTTAAAGTGTATATGCTGTGGAGATGACTAAATTGATTATTTTCTGAAACCCCCCCCCCAAAAAAAAACCCAAAAAATGCTTGCCTATGAAAGACGGATATATTTACTGGAGGATGAAAGAGATAAATTTCTTTTTTGTATTTATAGAGAGCAAAGGATGAAATGGAAAGTTAAAAAGTAGATTTTCCATTTACAGTATCTCTGTACCCTGTGCTGTTCTAATGACTTATTTTTAAGTAAACACATACAACGAACGAGAAAAACCAGTATGCTACATATAATACTCAGCAAAAGACCCCAAAAGTAAATAATACGATGAAAAAAAAAAGACCATGAAATATACTTTTAACAATACTTTATTTCTGTCTCTGTAATATAATTCACATACCTCTGCCTCATCTGAAAGATTGGACTCAGCTGGGCTGGGCCACAACATGGGTATGTTTTGAAGATCTTCAAGTATTGATAAGGTGACATTAAGTTAAGAAGAACTGCTCTTCCAGGCAGTGGTGGTGAACGCCTTTAATCCCAGCACTTGGGAGGCAGAGGCAGGCGGATTTCTGAGTTCGAGGCCAGCCTGGTCTACAGAGTGAGTTCCAGGACAGCCAGGGCTATACAGAGAAAC
>NW_021604635.1:8750815-8764209 GCF_004785775.1 Grammomys surdaster | reverse complement strand
GGAGGAGGGGGAGGAGGAGGAGGAGGAGGAAGAGGAAGAGGAAGAGGAAGAAGAAGAAGAAGAAGAAGAAGAAGAAGAAGAAGAAGAAGGGCTCTAAATATGTACGTTCAAAAAGATGTCCTGCAATCAGGGGCATTTTAGTTTTAAAGTATCTTTATTGGCTACAGTATACCCCTGCTCATGATAAAGGAAACTTGCACATATTAACTGATATTTATTATGGTTTGTATATTTCAGTGAATGTGTGAGTGTGTGTGGTACAAATCCTACAGAAAGTACAACTTGTGGAAGTTAATTGTGGGTTCTCGGGACCAAACTCAGGTTGTCAGGTTGTCAGGCCTGGCAGCAAGTGTCTACTTTGTTTAACACTGAGACATCTTACTGGCCCAACTTTTGATTATCAGAAATGTTATTGGGGACAGTTATCTTTAAAATCTTTACTTTTATGCAAATTAGCATTTGTTATCTATAACTGGAGAATTTGAGTAGGGGGGAAAAGCTGTCACAGGGTTCTTTAGAAAAATCATTCCTGGGGCTGGTGAGATGGCTCAGTGGTTAAGAGCACTGACTGCTCTTCCAGAGGTCATGAGTTCAAATCCCAGCAACCACATGGTGGCTCACAACCATCTGTAATGATATCTGATGCCCTCTTGTGGGGTGTCTGAAGACAGCTACAGTGTACTTACATATAATAAATAAATAAAAAAATTTAAAAAAAAAAAAAAAAAAAAGAAAAATCATTCCTCTGGATCTAATGAATTGCTGACAAGCCAGAGCCTCCTTTCCTTTCTATCTCCAAAGCGACTGTCTACTTTTCTTTCTATTGTCGTGATTAAACATTGTGACCAAAAGTTACTTGGGGAGGAAAGGGTTTATTTCAGTAGCTCATCTCCCCAGAGGGAGGAAGTCAGAGCAGAAATTCAATGTAAGAAAGAACCTAGAGGCAGGAACTGAAGCAGAGGTCATGCAAGAAAAACAGTTCATTGGTTTACTCTCCGAGGTCATTTGTCACCTTCCTTATACTTCCAGGACCACCTGCCCAAGGGTGGCACTGCCCACAGTGCACTGGCCTTCCCACACCAATCATTAATCAGGAAAATGCTCCACACACTTGCCTACAAACCAATCAGAAGGAGGCATTTTCTTAATTCAGGATCCTTCTATCCAGATGACTCCAGATTGTGTTAAGTTGACAAAAAACCTAAACGACACATAGCTACGAAAGCATTAGCAAAGTATACATGTAACTTATAAGCCCTAGGATTTCAGTGTGTGTGTGTGTGTGTGTGTGTGTGTGTGTGTGTGTGTATATATATATATATATATATATATATATATATATATATATAATTTACCACAACCTCTACAATACCGTGTGGTCTGAGCAACTCATTGTTAGATCTGGAGTTTACAACCTGTTTCTCCCACGAGTTACTATGGAAGAACAGAGTTTGCTCCTTCTGGAGAAGTTAATAGGTAGATACTGGTATTCTTGAAGAAAAACACAAAATAAACTTTAGATGGTGGTCAGATTCCAAATACACAAGTTCTCTAACAAGGACAGCGACAACTAGAGGCACAGCAGATGTAAGATGGCAGGGCTCCATGAGATTGCGTCTGCAGAAGTTGTTAGGTAACTGGGTAAAAGTGCCCATGATAGAGGGAATGGCAGGTAAAAACCTCAGCTATACACCAGTGTAGGAGCTGCTACTTTTTACTAGTTTAACTATGTAGAGTCTCCACTTAGCTCAAGGTCTATAATGTAGGTAGACTGTAATCATCACCTCTGGAGGCTGTTCTTACGATTCATTCATTCTGAGGTTGCCAGTACACTGTTCAGATCCAAGGAGTGGACGTCCCCACTCCCCTTTTCTCTACTTGAAAATGCATTTTTTTCATACAGTATGTTCTAATTATAGTACTCCCCAACTTCTCTCAGATTCTCCCCACTTTGCAACCTACCCCAAATCCGTACCCTTTCTTTATCTCTCATTAGAACACAGAGGCATCTAAGCAATGATAAAACAAATTAGAAAACAAATAAATCAGAGTAGAACAAAACAAATGGAAAAAGAGCCAATGAAAAAGCTCAGAAAACATGTACAGACTCTGAGGCACACACATTCACACACACACAGAAAGCCACAAAACTAAATCAGAAACTGTAATACATTCACAAAAGAGTTGTTTGGTAAAAACAATCAAATTGCCCAGACAAAGCATTGTGAGGCAAAAATCCTCTAAAATGCCACCGAATTCGTCTTGAGTTGGCCATCTACTGCTGGGTATGGGTTCTGCCTTTAAATGTGGCTTATAAGTGAGACTCCACTGCAGAAAACTAACTTTTCCTTTGTGACAGTTATCAATGCCGCTGGTGTCTCCTTCCTTCTCCACACTGGAAGCCTGCCTGACTTAGATCTGTGCATTCTGTCCCAGGCTGTGAGTTCCCTGTGTGTCAGTCTGGTTGTGGCTAGGAAGCCATGTTTCCTTGGTGTCTTCTATCCCATTGGCTCTGACAATCTTCTGCCTCCTCTCCCACAGAGCTCCCTGAGCCCTGAGAGGAGGGAACTGAGTGGAAGCATCTCATTTAGGACAGTGTTCTAATGTCTCTCACTCTGTGCAAACTGTCCATCTGCGGGTCTCTGTATTCGTTCCCATTGCTTCGGGAGGAAGACTCTCTGAGGATGGATGAACAAGGCAGAGATCCATGAGTCTAGAAAAATGTTGTTCAGAGCTAATTTACTGCTACATTCCTTTAGTACAACAGTAGCATTTGGTTTTCTGCTAGGTCCATATCTAGTCTCACGTTCTTGGCAGCGTTGGGGATGGGCTCCATCTCATGGAGTAGGCCTTAATTCCAATCAGGTAGTGGTCAGCTGCTCTCATAACTTTTGTGCCACCACTGCACTAGCATATCTTGCAGGCAGGTCAGCATTATAGATTGCAGAGTTTGAAGCTGGGTTAGTGTTTACCTTTCTCCTACAGTAGTGTGCAGAATAATCTGAACACTAGTCAGTAGGGGTGGATGCTTGGCTTCTCCATGTTCAGTGAGTAGTGTAGGAGTTGTCTTCACCAATTGAGCCTTACTGTTAGCTTCTGGAGAACAACCAATAGCCTTGGCAATAGCCTGGTTTGTTTGAGGGCTTCCATGGAGCCCCTGTGGCCAGTAACTCAGCAATCTGATTGAATCCGTGATACACCTGGGTTGTGGGCCTGAATTTGGATAATATTGCTCAGGAAATAGTTAGTCAGGAGGATTACCATGGCAACACAACAGGAGTAAGAACACTGGATCAGAGAGCCCTTTAGATGATGCTCAGGACAGAAATGAAGAGAAGGAAGAGTACGTGTTATGTGGCTGAGGCATTCAAATGTTTGGCACTGTCAGTATTAACGGAGACTGGACTGGACTGTGTGAACTGACATGGCAGGCAGAGGGGGTGGTAAACTGTGGTCATTCACATGTGCTTCACAAATCTAGGGGCACAGCAGAATGGTGGCAGCACTTATAGCAGCTATTACTTCCTGGGCACCAATGGGTGGGCCCCCTAAAATGTCCATCTGCACCAGGGCACATGTAGACCTGTGAGACACGGAAGAACCTGCTTAGCCGCCTCTGCAATGATTCCCATCTGACCATGGAAGCCCTCCCTTTCTATTTCTCCTCTTCTAACATGGCTCTTTGTTTGATGCACAAGATATTTCAGAGCACAGATTTTAACATACTATTGGTTCTTGAAGTTCGAGGCAAATAAGAATCTTCTAGAAGATTCACTCTCAGAGTTTCTGATTCAGTTACTCTAAGCCAATATGTTAAGAACTGCTACATTAGAACACACATAAACCCAGACAGCATGGGAAAGCCTCTTCTTGGTAAATGGGATCAGCTAAGTGGGACACTAAAGTAAGTACAGTTAATATCATTTGGTGAGAGATGAGTCAACATCATTTAGTCTTCAAAATTAAACTCATTTTACATATGAAATTTTAACAAGAGCCACAATATTTCTTTACCGTCTCTTGAGCATCTTCAATGGCTTTACAAATGTATTTTCTTATTAATAAGTTAACTGAGCTCAGTATTTATAAACTAACTTAAATGACATTGTTTTATGATAAACTGCTTTGCTACAGGTAATACATATACCTTCATGTATAGAATATCAGGTACAATTGTCTCTCCTCACCATTTTAATGCTGTATTCTATGGTTCAGAAGTAGTCACATCACTCTGCCACATTCTCAAACATCTATGGAATTTAAAAAAGATTTTCTGCTTTTGCTGCTGCCTTTTGAATTCTGATACACTTTACTTTCTTCTGTGGATCATATATTTTCAAGTTCACTTGATGTTCTTGGTAATAAAGGGATAGCAGGAGCTACAGCAAGACAATGTAAGCCCAGGGCTAAAAAAACAGCTGGCAGTATTTTCCCTTGTTGATGTCAGAGGAAGCAGAAAGCTCCAGACAGCCTATACTGGGGTCCTTACAAGTATCTAGAAAACTTGAATTCTATGAATAAAGTCTACCCTTTTTAAATACCACCTTAAATATTACCTGTATAAGAAATGGGATCCCCACAACCCCGTGGAACAACGGCCTAAGGATGCCTACAGATAAAAATTGGGTCAGGTTTTGGGGGCTGGCTTCAGGAGCTTTGGGGTTTCATGTCAAACAGTTTTGTTTTTTATGTGCCAGACACATAAATTACACTGGAGGATGTTGTTTTCAAAAGAGGCTGGCCACTGACTGATTATCCTAATTTGAAGCATACACGGTCCTTTAGAAGAAAGGAGCTGGAAGAAAACAGGTGAACTGTAATCTCCCAGCATGGTGAATTTGAAGGTGCTCATTCTATTCCCTAAAAAAAGTTCAAGTTGATTTCTTTGAGTTCCGAGGCACAAAGAAATCAGAAACAGTAACAGGAACATCACAGTCTACACATTACAGTTCACTTAGTATACATTTTTAAAGGAAATTTGCCTCCCACTGAGGACTCAAGTGCTCAGTTATCTAACCAGTGAAAGTCCTGGAACACTGTGGTCACTGTGGCTTATAATCTGATTTTTCTTCTGTAGTCTGCCAGGATGCCACGACAGCCTCTTAATCTCCGCATGCTGAGAACTGAAGCTCTCAGAGGACATAAATAACAAAGATAGACACACAAGGGGGCAGCTAGTCTGCACTCTCCACCAACCACATGTGAAGCACAGAATAGAGAACACAGTAGGGGTATGGGGTGGGCAGTTCTCTCCTTTACAAACCCAGTAGTCTTCTTTGCCTTGTTGTTTCCCACAGCTTGGAGTGTCTGTCAGGCCTCAGATAGAAACATCGGGCACCTGGAGAGAAGGGCTCACAGGAGAACAGCAGCTGAGTTCTTCCTAAGAACAGTCTGCCTAGGCGGGGCTTCTGGTTTCAGCCTTTTTCCCATCCTAGTCCTTATTTTGATTCCCTGGACCAATTCCTTTTCCTTTTACCTTTTCTACACGGACTCCTTCCAATTTCCAATCCAA
This sequence comes from Grammomys surdaster, assembly GCF_004785775.1. Taxonomy (NCBI): domain Eukaryota; kingdom Metazoa; phylum Chordata; class Mammalia; order Rodentia; family Muridae; genus Grammomys; species Grammomys surdaster. Next base: position 8,758,697 of record NW_021604635.1, on the reverse strand, counting down.
CAGTACTCCAGCATTTCTTTATTTATTTTCCTGTACAATTCATAAACTGAACTACAGATTACAGATTTTCATCTCTCATTTATGATTCATGAACACATACACAAAGAGCACTCGTGCACATGTGAGCATGCATACACACATTACACACTCATGTATGTGCAGTGATTCCATTCTTAGGTAGAGACTAGAGCAACAGGCAGAGGTACAGAACTACATGCACATGATGGTCATGGAGCAGCTCAATTACCTCACACATCTACTGGGTGGATGAACTGCTGTACAGGGATTAAAAACACAGGAAAAATAATGTTGAGGAAATCCCACATGGATGCAAAAGCAGGTAAAATTAGCCTGTGGTGTTAGATGACGTCTAGGGAAAATCTCCAGGAGCATGAGGAGACTTCAGGGGACAATGAAGACACTACTGTTACCAACAGAGCGTAACAAGTGCTACAGTAAGAGAGCGCTGACTCAACAGTTTCATGATCAGGAAAGTGATTTGAGCATAAGACCAAAGCCAATTGCTAAACCACTCATGAAAGGTTCAAATGGACAGAATCAACATAAAAGCTAAATGAAATAATCCATGGAACACTGGCAGGATGTTTATATGGAAGTATTCTTGAGTTATATACTCTATGAGAGAAAGCTGTGTATTAAACAATGAAAGCCATGCATGTGTTAAGACAGCACAAGTCATGTGAGGAGAAACAGGTTCCTTAGCACAGAGGTTCCCTTCTCCTCTGGCACGTTATCCGGGTAGTACCTGTTACCACTGCACTGTCCTCAGTCCTGGAGAACAGTCTCCATAAAGGAAGTACATTGTTGAGATCTGTCACCCTTTCTGGGTTCTTCCACAGAGTCCCTGAATCTATTAATCTAATTTAACAGTGACAGAAACAGCTGTCATTGTTTTAAGAGCTGAATGTTTATCTTCCAAGTGTTTATGAATTCATAAACCACATTTCCCCTTCCCCAGACCATAATCTCGGAATTCCATTCTTAGCCTAATGGAAATATCATGAGGCTGGATTTTTGTCTGGCTCTGTAAATAACTATCAACCTGATTTAAAGTGTCATTGAACTTTGAAGGCATTGGATTACAGATTTGTATCTGTAAAGGAAAACAGCTCTTTGTTTTTAGAATAAAAAAATCACCTTTTGCCAATAATAATTTTCTTAAGTTTCATACTCTTGAAGGTAGAATTAAAGACATATGAGCTCTCACCCCTGTCCCCAAAAAGAGTGTGAGAACTAAGTTCAGCAAACCATTTCTTTCCAAAAACGCATTCTTTCCCAATTTTACATAAACTCATGCACAGGCACATCTGACCATCTTCCCTCATTGTCATCATTCAGATTCCATTGCTTAACCGTGAGCTCAAGACTTTTTAGCTTCAAATGGAAATGGATCAAGTTTAAACTGAACTCTGTTCCTCTAGTCATCTAAATATCAAATAGGAACAATAGGGTATCAAAAAAAAACCATTTTTTTCCTAAGACGATGACTGTGGTGTATAGACTATGCAAAGAACTGACACACAGGAACCTGTATTATGATGGAAGAGTCCGAGGTTGTCTAGGCCTGGGCTCTAGCAGGCCATTCGTCAAAGGTGGCTACGTAAAATTAGGTGAAAGAAAACAAAATTGAAAGTCAACAACAGCTTAGCTATATTTCAAGTGCTTGGGAGGGAGCCACATGTGGTTTCATGGCTACCACACGAGGCAGCACAGATATGCGCCATTTCATCATGGCAGGAAGTTGTGTTGGCTAGCTCTCCCCTGGGTGTAATTCACCTCCAGTTTATGGTTCCTAAAATGACCACTGTGGCTGCATACAGTGAGAGTGTGGTATCTGGATCAGAAAAGTAAGTCAACATGATTGGTCCAGAAATAGAGCATTTTTAAAAATAGAAGGAATAATTATAATCCTGAAACTATTTCCATGTTTCAGGATAGATTAGTCGGAACTATTCCCAGACTGGGTGGCTTTGCTTTTACACCTGCACCTCAAGCAGCCATGTTTATCTTCCAACCTCAACTGTGCCTCTTCCAGGAGCAGCCACGTTACCTTCCCTACATCTTACCCAGTAAGAATTCTAGAGAGCATTTGTATATTAAATGACAATCCTAAGTCATCATTATGACAGTTAATCTTGTCAACTTGATAGGATTTAGAATCGCAATGGAAAACTAATCTCTGGGTGAGTGTGTGTGGGTCTAGATTCCATTAGTGGAGGTGGAAAGACTTCTCTTAAATGCGGGCAGTGTTGTTACTCAGGCTGGGGACCTGGACTAAATATAAAAGAAGAATCTAGTGGAGTTCAGACATTCCTTATTCACTGCTTCTTGAGGGTGGCTGTATGTGACCAGCTGCCTCATGCTCTTACCCCAGTGGCTTCCTACTGCAGTGCATACACCTTTGAAGGGTGAGTGAAGACACTCCCTTTGTTCCATAGGTGCCATTGGTTAGGTGTGTTATCACACAATGACATAGTAACCGACACAGTCAGCAACCCTGACCCTACAAGCACCCTAACTATGCGGCTCGGAGCTCAAAGGCCCATGGGGATGATTCCATAAGACACTGGCTACCGTTCACTGACATTCCAGAAAACTGTCCTACGCATAATAAAATAATTTTGGATCAGCTTCTACAAAGAACAGTGTTGAAATTCGTACTTTATGTAGTACTATGTGCCTAAAACCTGTAAATGATGCTGCTCCTGAAAACACACATGGACATTTAGAGATTATAGCCAGAAAGGCAAAAGTACCACGGAAAGAATTAGCTCTAGTTACATGCATTAAAGTTTTTCATCCACTAATGTATTGTCCTCCAAGGATTTCATATTGGCCACCCACCCTGAAGGGCCCTTAAGTTCCTGTCCTGCCCATATGACTCAGGTCACTTTCTAGGAGGACTGTATCTCACGGTTCAGCTATGAAAGAGAGCCACCAACAGTGCCCGCTGGTTGTATTTCCACTTCACTTTAGCACATATAAACAGCCAGTGCAAAAATATTTCTGATCAGGTGAGGGGAAGACAGGGGTGCCCCTGGGGACATCCTCAGAAGTAAGAGTACTAAGAAGGTGAAGAGCTTCTCGGCCTCTTCAGTTGGAAATCAAAAGCTCCTCTAAACTACGGAGAAGAGAACGTAGTGTGAATGGTAAGGACCTGGAGCCCCCAGAACTTCGGAGTGGGGAGACTTTGCATATGGCCTTGAAAACTAAGGAAATTGCTTGCCAGAGCCTGACAATGCCTTCCAGGATAACCATTACATGAATCATGTTTTGGGTGTATTTCCTTATATTTTAATAAACATTTCATTTTTAATTAGTTTTAAATTTACAGAAAAAAAAACACAAAAATTGCACATTTCTATATATTTCATAACTCAGTCTTCCTCTGAGCATCTTACCATATTATGGTAGACCTGTGAGTTAATGAAGTAACAAGGATACATTATAAAGTCTACACCTTATTTATGTTCTCTTCATTATTATCCAATCTGCCTTTTATGTTCCACGAGCTCACGGTGCCGTTGGTTTGAATGAGAAACTTTCCTTGAAGGCTTGGGTATTGAATACCTAGTTCCCTGTTGGTAGTGCTGCTCGGAGGTGGTGTTGTAGCCTTGGTGGAATAAGTGCATCATTGAGTGCAGGCTTTGAGGGTTTTGGTGTCTCTGCTTTGTGGTTTCAATTGAAGATATGATCCGCCAGCTTCCTGCTCTGCCAGCATGCTGCCATGCCTCCCCCGCCACTATAAACTCTCCGTTTGAACAATAAGGCCACGTTAACACTCCTGTAAGTTGCTTTCGGATATTCTATCACAGCAACAGAGAGTAACTAATACAGTGATCATGTCTCCTTGGATATTTTTTTGTTAACCTTGACAGTTCTGAGGCATTCTGGTGAGGTACTACGGAAGGCAGCTATGTTCGTCACCATAGCGCTAACGCTTGGTTGGTATTTTGTGGAGTATCCGTTGGTTGGGGTTTGCCTAATGTTCAGTGCACAGTAGTGACAAGATTATCATTGCTGTTGAAGACGACCTTGCCTGTGCTTACCAGAATTCTCCACCATGCAGTTACATACCCCCCAGCACATCCTACACCATACTCTTTGTAACAACGTTGTGACATACAGCTTGCACTTATAAAGTGGGGTTATGCTCCACCTCTTGAGGGTAAAATGTTCACAACAAATACTTTAAATTCTTTGTATTGGCAATTTATTGTTTATTTATTTGTATAATCATTTTTATACTAAACTCATTATTTTGTTTACACTCTGGGCTATAGTCCAATTTAACTTAATTTTCTTTTTAAATTTTCCAGCCTTGGGCACTGAGAGCTGTCATTCCCATGTAACTATGACATGCTCCGTAATTACATTTTAAAAAATTGATGTGTGTAATTTTTAGCGCTTCTTTAGTTGCCAATATTACAAGATGATCTGGCTAACCTGTGTATTTTGTCCCCCAGCCCTAGATCAGGCATTTCTGGAAGAAGCTAGCTCTTTTTTGGTTTCTGGTGATGTAACACACACATTCTCTTACACATGCTCATCGACAATGAGATAAACTAAGGCTCACAAGGGCTGATGCTGTCCCTTACGGAGGCTAACGGTAGACTTCCGAAGAGAGTTCCACATTAGTTCCACCATTTGATGGCTCAGATAAACAGTGCTGAAGACCCCACTAGTGATTTGAAGGAAAACGGAGAAAGGGAATGAAGTACTTTCAAGAAATAGTCCTCTCAGGAAGGAAACTTCTCCAGTTATGTCACAGGCTGGCTTTCCTGTCTGTCTACAAAGACAGCTGCGGGTTTTGTCTTCTAGGGAAAGAGCTTGCTAGTTATATTCTGGCAGTGCTTCTCAACTGGGGGTGGTGTTTGTCTTTCGAGCCCCTACTCCTCAAGGTACACCTGGTAATATCAGGGAACATTTTTGCTGGGTAAGGTTACTGCTACTGACATCTGGAAGCCAGAAGCCAACCTATTGCTAAATGTCCTACAATATACAGAACATTGCTTACAACAGAGCTAAGCCTACAATATGTAGACCATTCTTACAAAGGATTATCTAGTCCCAAACTGTTAAGTGGTAAGTTAGCCAGAGGAATGATTGCTAAAAAAATTTCACCTATTTTATGCCACTTTTATTATTGTTTAATTATTCTTCAGTTGTTGGCTTATCAAGAATAAATCTAGATGACTACATCTGTGCATGACTTCAGGAGTTTGTCAGAAAACAAGAAACCACTATGGTTAAAACTATGTGGTTTTTAGTTGATGAGGCTCTCTGAGGGCTCTTATGTACTAGACAGACAGAAGGAAGGATGCTCTTTAAAATGATCTGCTTAAGTCTAGCAGGTTGTGAGCAACATGATAATTTCCCTCAGGTGTGCACAATTCCAGTGAATGGTCTTGCAAAGGGGAGGAACCTATACGTGGACATCCACCACCAGTGACTGAGCATGCTTGCCAGCTGTCATCTAGTGGTTTGAGAATGAGTAGTGTACATGAGGTGGCTGGAAAACCCGCCAGTGAATGAGTGAACCTTACTAAAGAGATGGATGTTATCCAGAAACTGTTGTTCACTACTTGTGACCTCAATTTGGAGAGGAAATCAGTGACCAAATCCCTGTTTATTGATGTAGTCACTGGCCACCCAGAAGTCAGACAGGAGAAAGGAACTCTTCTATTTACTGGGATCTCTCTTGAAGGCTTCAGAAAAAGTTTGTTTACTCCTGGTACTAGTAAGCTAATAAAGGCCACTTTCTGAGCTAAGCTGTTAAATGCCACTGCCTTGTATGAAAAAGTTCTAAGACTGAAAGGAAGTAGTATTATCTGGAGTGAATCTATCTGTAGAGCTTCTGATGCAGTTGACCAGGAGATGCAGAGAACTCAATGCAGTGCAATGTCCAGCACACAACTGTACATCAGTGTCAGTAATATCAGACAAAGGCTTACTTAGTACCTCCATGTGTCCAACTCTGTGCTAACTGCTTTACATGTGTCTCATTGAATCTTCATAACTATGAGATAAATACCATTATCAGGCTAGTTTCCATAGGTAGATTCAAAATAATTGTGTCAAGGGCCAATAAGAAACAAATTTTAAAAGTAGTAGAACTGACATTTCAGTCTTTACCAATGTCATTCAATGACTGCATCAGACTGTTCTAAGGCCCTATTACAGCCCCTAGAGATATTAACCACTAACCGGAAGACATCTGGCTGTTAGTTCTTAAGCCTTGAGTGGTGGACAGTAAGGCACACGACTTAAAAGCTCTTCCACAGTGGCACAACCCTGTAGCTTTTCAAACCAGACAAGACGATAGTTAAGAGATCTAGAAGGAAAGCGAGGCCTTGTTGTGGGGTTTCTAAAATGTTCAGTAGTTTCACATGGCTTCAAGAATGGGGATTGGCACCAACAAACTGTCACTACTGTCTGATTCAGGGCTGTATTCACACAGAGGCGATCAGTGGCGCAAAGCCCATCAAGTCTGTGTCTACTCCAGCCCCAGCAAAGAAGTAACAGACAGTAGAGGTGACGGTGACCGCCCTCCACGCCAACAGTATGGAGCGGACAAGACAGGGTAGGCAGGCAATAAGTATCCATAGGTGGCTTTTTGCTATCAATACCTAAAATATGTTTACATCAATGTCAAGTATGCACAGCAATAATTACTCTAAAGGTGCAAAGTGGGCTACAATGAAGAAGGACCACTTTCTTCTTGGTTCTTCCTTTCATTGGGAATTGCTTACCACACTACCATTCAGAGCCACTTATTTTATTTTTTTATTTTGTCTTCCCCCCCCCCCCCCCCAGAGCTGAGGACTGAACCCAGGGCCTTTCACTTGCTAGGCAAGCGCTCTACCACTAAGCTAAATCCCCAACCCCTATTTTTTTTTATTTATTTATTTTTGTTTTTTGGTTTTTTGAGACAGGGTTTCTCTGTGTAGCCCTGGCTGTCCTGGAACTCACTCTGTAGACCAGGCTAGCCTCGAACTCTCGAACCCAGAAATCCACCTGCCTCTACCTCCCAAGTGCTGGGATTAAAGGCGTGCGCCACCACCGCCCGGCTATTTTATTTTTTAAAGACTATTTTTATTTAATGTGTGTAAGTGATTTCCTGCATTTATGTGTGTGTGTCGCATAGATGATGAGTGTCTAGGAAGGCCAGGAGAGGGTGTTGGATTCCCTGGAGCTGGAATAGAGTTGTGAGCTGCCATGTGGGTACGACGAGCTGAACCTGGATCTTCTGCAAAGCAGCAAGTACTCTAGCCCTTTCAATTATTTACTTATTTTAAACATGACACTCACAGTCCTAGGTAGTATAACAATATTAAAACTTCTTAGTTCATATGCTGTGGACAAAAGCAACTGACTTCCACCAAGAGATGAAAATGTAATAACCCACCATTATACTTTATTTTCACCCTCTCTTCATAATGATAAGTTTATTATTTTACTGTTAACTATTAACTTTAAATAATAGACTTCAAGATCTATTTGTAATTCCATGAAATTTAATTCTTCAAAAGATAACCTAACCCTTTAATGATTCGCCCACTAATTCATTCTAGGGAGAGAGAACACTAACTTCTCCCTAAAGTCTCAACTAATCCTCATATACTCTGTCTATAACTTGTTTCTAAAAACTGAAATCCTGTCTAAATCAAGAACATTTAGATTATGGTCGCATCCCTGTACTGAACTAGTGTTTATGACAATGTGACTATTCTTCATTGTAACAAGTCAGAATGTCCTAGAATTGTATTTCTTACTCAAGAATCCATTTTTACAACTTCTCTAGTTCTTATTAGGACCTCTTAGCTTCGGAAAACAGCATGTTACTAAATGAAGCTAAATA
>NW_021604635.1:8690543-8750805 GCF_004785775.1 Grammomys surdaster | reverse complement strand
GCCCTAGAAAGATATGGACTGTCTTGAGCTGTCATGTGTGCACTGGGAACCAAACCAGGGTTCCCTGGAAGATTAGCAAGTGCTCTTAAATACTGAGCCATCTTTCCAGCCCCAGATTTAGTTTTTTTTAATTTCCATGATTTCTCAAAATGCCATGTTTTGTTCATGACTGGGCCATGAGTTTTCAGTCCAGCTTCCTACTTTGCCTGGAGTTTTTAACTGCCTTTACCTTTACATTTTACCCTAAAGCCTAAACTTGTTACAATTATACATCTTATTCTAAGGAAGACAGAAAATTCATTATTCTGGGAGAGTTATAACTAAAACAAACTTTTGAAATATTATTTCTTTTCAAATGCTTAAAGACCACTGATCATTCTTGTATCTACTAGCACCAAGATAAACTCTAACACTCATACAACTTTGGGGATCACTTTGCCTGTGGACTTCAGTTTCTTTACTGAAATAGAGACCTGGAGGAAATTTCTTAAGCCCTTCCAGTGATGGAATTCTAGGGTTTCCCTTTATTTTTCTATACAAATAGGCAAATCCACTCTAGAGGACCATACATATGTGTCACACAGGATCAGTCTTATAGATACCGAGTTTCTAAAATGTACCGGGCCTGTCGCTGACTGTTCAGGCAAATGATCTTCCTAGCTCTTCTACATACCCCGAAGTTCTGGCAGTTCAGCTGTCAAGAGTCCAGATACCACTACATTTTTGGCAGCTTTGCAGATCTAAAGTCTTTTCTGTTTGATTTTACTCAAGTCCCAACAAAACAGAGCTGAGTGAGAGCAGAGGCCCTTCCCCCATGAAGGAGGGGATTACCTACAAGCATTATCGTTTTGATGTCTGCCAGTAAGTTTAGCTGTAGACAGTTGTGGTGTTTTGTTTTCTCAAGATCCCAACCATCACCAAGTCCTTCATCCCACTGTCTTCCTCATGTCCCATTCACTCAGTGACATTTCACAGCTTCCCTCAGCTTCCACATTGAGTAACAAACCAATTTATTTCAAAATAAGAATTACCGAAAACTTAGCTCCTTTTATCTTGTGAAAATAGACTTGTCTTTCAAGGGAACAGACAGTATTTCACAACATCATAAAATAAAAGTTAGGCAGATAATTTAAAAATCACTGTTCTAGCTCAGGGAATATTAACTTCCCAGTGTAGAAAAATGTGCAGACAGGAAAAGAAGAAAATCAACATATGCTAAATGCCCTACACATTTCATATACATGTGTCACTTCATACACACCACGACCTCTCTGAGAGATACTGCTATATTCATGCTACAGCTGAATAGAGTCCTGTGGCTCATTCAGAGGGAGTAAATTGTTTATTCTTATTCCAACAAAACCCATGCAGTTCCCATTCTACTACTACATAATCACCACCTAATAGCTGCTGAGAAATAACATTTTCTTACTCACTGAATCAGTTTTAAACTCTCTGTAGGGCAAATGTGCATGTCCTGTATAGCACACAGTAAGAGTGCGCTGTGCTTCCTCTGACAGACACTAACAAACATCATGCACTTACCTAAGTGCTGTCTGTATTCCTTCACGTTCTCTCCCTTCTGCCCATGAATGGATTTTTGTACCCATCTCCAGCTAAGGACACAGTTCTATTAAAATCCTTTTCTTCACCTGCAGAACATCCTCCACTAATAGGTGACAACCTTTGAAAGGAGAGAAAACCAGCCTGCACCTCTGGCTGAAACATCTGAACTCTACTTCAGCAGCAAGCAGCAAGAACTTCAGTGTCAGACACAGCCCGTACTTGTGACCGTCCATTCCTCTTTTATGCAAAAGGATCTCATTTACAGGCACAGGATGCTTAGAAATAAGAGAAACTGTGTTTCACTGTTTGTCAATTTGTCAACTTTTCCTTAAAGATCAGTATTCTTTGGCACTAAAGAAAAGAAAAACGTTTACTACCTTCAACTGTTACGTTCATTTTTCTTCTTAGCTTTACTGAGTTGTCTTCATGTTTAAGCCTATAATCCATAGGATGGTTTCTTTTTGGTATGTAGATAGGGATGAAGTTTTAAAATTATTGTGTACATACTGAACTTCCAGGCATAGTTTACAAAGCCTCCTGCTCACTGACATGTGATGTCACTCTGGCCCGTGCCACTAGCCTGGACCTCACAGGTTTCAGCAAGCTTTCTCTGGGCCCCTCACCTAGCACTCTGTCTAATTCTCCTTGTCCTAATCACTGTATCTAAATGAGCTCCTCGCCTTGAGGAACAGGCTCTTTAACCCTCCTTCTCTTCAGAAGTGCCTGTCTCTTCACGCCCCTCATGTTTTGGCATCAGCTTTAGTTCTACGAAAAAATCTGTTCAACTTTTGATTTAAGGTGTGCTGAACACATGTAATTATCTTCAAGAGAAGATATCACTACATATTGAGCTTTCTGTTCTACAAATATGATAGACCTGGTCATTTATTTATGTTTTTACAGTTTCTCTCAATACTTTGTACTTTTCTATACCTATAATGTTTTACTTGATATTTTGTGATACCACTACAAATGGTACTTAAATTTTAGCTTCTGCTTGATTTTGATTATTCTCAAATTATATATCACAGCTCTCATTTCTATAAATTTTTGAATAAACTTTAGCCAATAATTTCAGAGGTATTGGGAAGCGTAGGCTTACCTAAATATGTACTGTTTAAAAAGGAGATGAAACTGGCCAAAAAGGAGAACTCGGAGCCTCAGAAGCTTAGGCTCTGGTTCTTTACGAGTGGTATGTCTGGATAGGGCACTGCGAGGAGCTGCATGGGAACATGTTTCACAGACACACACATAGACAGAGACGCACAAACACACAGGGGCATACACACACATACACATAGGAACATACACACATATACAGAGACACGTAGATATACACAGACACACACACACAGATATACACATTATATACAGAGATGCACAGATACATACAATATACACAGGGTATACACACACATACACACAGTGACATGCAGAAACAAAGACTATACACACACACAGAAGCACAGACAATACACACTAATACACACACACACACACACACACACACACCTAAAAGCATATGTGGCAAAAAAAAAATAATCAAGCATTCTGACAATTTTTCTTAATCTTTTTGTTTTTTTTTGGTTTGTTTTTTTTGTGTTTTTTCGAGACAGGGTTTCTCTGTATAGCCCTGGCTGTCCTGGAACTCACTCTGTAGACCAGGCTGGCCTCGAACTCAGAAATCCGCCTGCCTCTGCTTCCCAAGTGCTGGGATTAAAGCCGTGCGCCACCACTGCCCAGCACATTCTGATAATTTAAAGATGTGCCAGAGATAGTTTACAAGGCTAACCGTGGATGACACTGGCCGTACACACTTACTAGCTCAGACTTGGGAGGTGAAGGTGGGAGAATCATGGGCAGTAGTGGCTACAGAGTAACATTAAGAAACCAAAGAACGATAAAGAAGCTAATCATTAAATCACAAGTATACTTTATCACTGCCTCACACCCTTAATTCCAGCACAGAGGCTGAGGCAGGAGGATTGCTGTGATCTGAGGTCAGTTTGGGTAGTGTGTTGCAGGCCAACCTTAGTTTCAGGATGGGAACATGTCTAACAACATGATCTATTTATGTTCACAGTATTTTAAATTTAGCTATGGAGTTCACATTTGAGCGGAAAATCCACATGACTAAAAAGGAAACGCTCATGATCACTGTCTGACCCACTCAGGAATGAAACAGATGGAAGCGATTAATAACATTCAGGGCAGTGAGCTCCCACTCCAAAAATAATACAGTCTAGATCTTACAGTAGCGCCTGTCTTTGCATGCATTTTATAATATGCATGAATGAAAGCACAGTTAATCGAGAGAGTATGCCAGGAATGTGACACACAGACAAGAAAATTAGCAAAGGAAGACAGCTGGCCTTCATTATCTGCACTGAAAACTGAAAACTGGCTGAAGTGGAAAGTGGCCATTAATGAAGGACTTACATTTTTATAGTCTTAAGTACAAACTTAATTCTGTGAGATAGAGCTGAGTATTTGCACCTGTGCTGGCTTGGGTTTTTTTTCTTTTCTTTTTTCTTTTTTTGGTAGGTTGACATAAGCCAAGGTCACGTAGGAAGAGGGAATCCCAACTGAGACAATGACTCCATCAGATTGCCTATAGGCAACGACTAGCCTTTGGGACGTTTTCTTGATTGATGGTAGACGTGAGAGGGTCCAGCCTATCTTGGGTCATGTCACAACTAGGAAGGGGGTCCTGAGTACAAGAAGCAAGCAGATTGAGCAAATCATGGATGCTCCTCCAAGGGGGTCAGTCTCTGCCCTGACTTCCCTCCATGATAGACAGTCAACTGTAAGCTAGAATAAATCCTTTTCTTCTTAAGTTTCTTTGCTCATTTTTTTTTTAAATCACGGCAAACTAAGACAATGTCCAAGCTAATCCCCACATCATAACCGAAGCTGTACTAGAAATAGAAGCGTCACATTTTATAGTTTGCATGTGTGTGCAGCAGTCTCATTTCAATGAAATAGAGCCACATCAATCACACACACACACACACACACACACACACACACACACACTTCTTATAAGCTTTCTAAAATTAAATATGGCAAACAAACGAAACCAAGATTGTACTGTTAACTCTCCACTGAGGTTGCCTCTGGAAGGGAAGTGATCTTCGTTAGTAATTATGGCTTTCACAATATCCTTTCATTAAATAACAGCAAAACTTAATTTACAAAAGTGTTAGTATCGTGTAGTAACATTGGAAGATGACGGTTTTGAGTTAACCTAAAATGATTAGTTGAAAGTAATCTGCACACTGCATAATGAGGGTGTAAGTATTCCGGGGCTGCTGGTTGTTATTACAGATGTCCCCCAAATTAGCAAATTTACTAACTTCAGAGATCCTACCATTTTATGAGCTGACAGCAAGAAGACAAGTGCATTGGGATGACAGAAGCACACCACAAGAGAGCCATCAGGGCCCCGAAGCTCACTTTCTCTAATAACGTAAGTGGCTGCGAGCCTCAGTATGTTGAAGATAGCTACTGGTTTGGAAATGGATTTAATGGGTAGAATTTGTACACTCTCTTCCTATACACCGTTCTGTGTCCTCTTGTGCAGCTTCAAACCATGTGTCTTTTTTTTTTAAAAAAGATTTATTTATTTTATGTATGTGAGTACACTGTATATGTCTTCAGACACATCAGAAGAGAGCATCAGATTCCATTACAGATGGCTGTGAGCCACCATGTGGGTGCTGGGAATTGAACTCAGGACCTCTGGAAGAGCAGTCGGTGCTCACACTCTCTGAGTCATCTCTCCGGCTCTCATAGTGTCTTCTTAAAAAACCTAACATACAGACTACATTATATATGAGTTAATTAGTAAATTACTGTTTTCACGAATCATTCTGGTGTTTCCCAAATAGGGGCAAATCACAGGTGGCAGATAAAAGTGTGCAGAATGTAAGGTGAGTGTGAGTGTGCAGAATGTCAGGTGTGTGTTAGTGTGCAGAATGTCAGGTGTGTGTTAGAGAGTGTGAATAATGGCAGGTATCTGTTAGTGTGCAGAATGTCAGGTGTGTATTAGTGTAAATAATCACAGGTATGTGTTAGTGTGCAGAATGTCAGGTGTGTGAATGTGCAAAATGGCAGGTGTGTTAGTATGCATAATGGCAGGTGTGTATTAGTGTGCAGAAAGTCAAATGTGTAGTAGTGTGCAGAATGGCAGATATGTGTTAGTGTGCAGAAAGAATAGCAGGTGTTTATGAGTGTGCAGAATGGCAGGTGGATGAGAGTGTGGAGAAAGTCAGGTGTGTATTAGTGTGCAGAATGGCAGGTGAGTGAGACAGAGCAAATACACTGTGCATTCTCAAAACAGGAATTCCCAGGTTGAGCTGGCAAAAGGCAGTATCTGATATTCCAACTCCCAAATTTCCCATGGAAGGAATTGCATGTGCTACATTTTGTCAAAATCTTTTGAGTATATCCCCGTAGCCATACTATTTCTTCTTTCCCAGAAACCTACACACACGCGGACTTTCTTAGACTGTCTGTAAGCGATGCTGCATCCTTCATACCTTAAGCTCTTGCAGGTTGGACTGTCATATAGATGATTTTCTCCATGATAGCACCTGGTATTAATATTTCAAAGATGTATCAGAATATATAACTGGTAGTCACAGAGAAAATCAAGATCATGATTACATTCTACTTGTAAAACAAGCATGGTCACCTCACTTTCTTACACTTCTTTCTAGGGTTGAGTGTCACTTTAGGAGTAGGACACTTGACTAGCATGCATAAGACACTGGTTCAATTCTCAGGGCTGCTGATACAGATGGACCGACAGGCAGCCAGCCAGCCAGCCAGCCAGCCATAAATGACATGTGTTGTAATGAGATAAAGTTTAGCTTTTGCTAGCCCAAATCCACTGTGGTGCTAATGAATTTCTCCAGAATTTAGTACTTTTTATGTCTCTCAGTATTACTTGAGATTTCTTTTTTGGAAATACCTATATAGTTGCAAGCACAGAAAACTAATACCTCTTTTATAGAAGTAACTTAATAAAACAAAAGCAACTGACTCTAACCAAATTAAGACATGGTATACTGTTTGTTGTTCTTATTTTATGTGTGTGAGTCTTTTGCCTGCATGTATGTCTCTATCATGTGCATGCACCATGGTACATAGAAGCAAAAATGTCTTATATTTCAAAGCTCAAGTTTCAGATAGACATGATCTGAAAACCATTTGGAACAGGAGGGTTAAGATTAACATTACAATAATGCTAAGTACACTGTAGAAATTGTAGTTTTGAAAATATTTACATTAACAAATAGAAATTAGCTGTCATGTATAATAAACTTGGAAGAAGCCACTTTCACACCTTGGACCACATGTCAAGCCTGGAGACTACCATATGACAGTCAGACAGAAACGAAAAGACCAGGCTGATTGTCATGGCTCTGTTCCTCTGGGGTGGAACAACACTAAGTCCACTAGCCCACAAAGCTTCACGAAAGTGACCTATTCTTGTGGGAAGGTTGAGTACTCAAAGTTAATGAGGAAGACAGGTACGAATGCCACCTACTTCCTCAGATTCTTCATGATGAAGCAGGACTGTGAGGAAGCTAGGAGAAGGACAGCGAGTGTCCACAGGCACTGGAGAGGGCAAAGGACAAACTCGGGTTGGGTAAAAGATGAAAGTTCTGTCCTGGGTACAAAACAGCTACAGTTCAAATGTTACATGTAAATACCAAGTCCAGGGCATCTGCTGCTAGGAGGGGTCAAACCTCCGCCTAATGTCAGCTATAGGCAAAGGCAGCATTCGGTTCGCACAGGGGTGAAAACCAGGAATGCTGAAGCAAATGGCCTCCCCACTGAGGCCCAGGTAGCTAGCCCAGAACCACATCGTGCCTCCACTCCTAAAAGAGAGACACAGCAGCAGTGTTGTGTTGGGCAAGAACATGAGTGCCGAGATACATAGCCGTGTTACTCATGCGCTGGTACAGCTTACTGCTGAAATCGGAACAGCAACACTGATGGAAAGCTATCCAGAACATCAGCATAAGAACCACAGTGACAGAACTGTGCCAAAGGGAATTTGAATCCTATGGTCCACTGAAGGGATGAAAACCAGTCCACTCCCAATGAGACTGACTGAACCTCACATTTCACTTAGCAATTGCCTAACAAGACGCTGGCTGATTTAAGAGTACAGTGTTTGCTGTGGTGTCTAATGCCCACACAAGGTCTGGCACTCAATTAAAAGTCTTATGAGTGATGCACTAAGCAAACAGCTTCCTCAAGCCTCTCCCTGTGAAGGAATCAGGGATGATCCATGCCTTAGACCTATCAGGAAGAGACTTAAATAAAACTAGGATTAAAGTGTCAAAGGAGCTAGTAAAAAGAAGGAACATGAATGAGATGATTTACTTTAGTATAGAAACAAGAACTATTAAAAATAGAGACAAATATCAGAGATGAGGACATTTCGTTCAATAGGCTCAACAGCTTCTGATGGAACTAAGGGTTTATCAGTGACTGTGAAGAATAGTCAATTAAAATTTCCTGAACTAAAGCACAAAGTGAAGAAAATGCCACAGGGAGAATGAATAGGTCATTATGACATTATACGATTGTCTTAAGGTTTTATTGCTGTGAAGACACCGTTATCAAGGTACCACTTATAAAGAACATTTATCTGGGCCTGGCTTACAGTTTCAGAGGTTCAGTCCATTATCATCATGGTGGAAAGTATGATGATAATGGCAGTGTCCAGGCAGACATGGTGCTGAAGAAGGAGCCGAGAGTTCTACATCTTGATCTGAAGGTAGCCAGGAGACTCTTCTCCACCCTGGGCAGAGCATGAGCATAGGACTTCAAAGCCCACCTGCACAGTGATGCACTTCCTCCAACAAGGCCACACTCCCTAACAGTGTCACTTCCCATGGGCCAAGCATATCCAAACCACCACAAGGACATTATAAAATGATCTAACATACATAAAGTTATATGAGACTGAAGGAATAGGTATTTGAAGCCACAATGATCAAGACTTTTCAAACAAAACAAAACAAAACAAAACAAAACACCCGAATGGTTTGAAACACAGATCCAAGAATTCCAGAGAACTCCTGGAGAAATAAACATCACTTTGCAATGTGAACTACACTATAGACAAGCTGTTTATCTACCACACTATAGACAAGCTGTTGAAAGCAACTATAGAAAGAAAACCATGAAGGAAGCAAAGAAAAAGATAGAATACTAGTTTTTCAAAAACTAATTTAGATTCTCAGAGTACTGGCATTGATTGCTGTGGGAATGGAGGTGAAAGGGAACACTTTGGAAATCCTCTGTATCCTGATGAGGAAGCAACTGTGTATAAACATAGCAGGATTTCATCAAACTGCATGCAGCTTCATAGTTATGCTTTGATTAGGTTAAATCACACCTATAAGCCAGCCTGATCTCTTAGTTTTCACATGAAATGTTTTATGATCCTTATAAATGATCATTATGTTCAGAACCTACCATCTGAAATTAAAGATCAAAAGTTTATTACAAAACATGATTTTGCAATATATTTTAGATAAGATTAAACTAAAAAGAAACTCCTAATATTTGAGTAGGACTCACATAATGGTTACAGAACAGACTATCAAAAGTGTAAAGTCTGGCTGAACTAGCCACGCCTTATGTTACTAGTCAGTTAGAAATGGGATGGTGGAGGTGGAAGATGAATTCTATAAACCAAAGCAAAATAAAAGCTAAAAGACAAGTGCAAGATAGACCCATGGACTAGAAGTGGATCAATACTACTCTGACTAAAATATGTATGGTGGGTTAGAAAACCATTGAGCATAGTAAGGGAAATGACAGAAACATTGTCTATTTTGTCTTCACGGAAGGTTTCTGACAGTTTTACTATGGGTGAAACCAAATTAGGTAACATTTTGTTTATTTAATACTTGTAATTTGAGTTTTATAATCACCATATTTAGTCACAGACATGTTTAAGTTGTTCCTTTCATTAAATATGCATTTTGGATTGAATGCATCTGTGCATTGAATATAGTACGTTTTTCCTGAGAAGAGAGGAAAAGAATTAACTCTGGCCACTAGTCCTACTGGTAGGGTCAAAATCAGGGGCTTTAGCTTGGAAGAGTTCTTGTCTAGTGTGCACAAAGCCCTGGATCTGATCCCTAGCACTATCTAATCCAGGCTAAACATATATGCCTAGCAGTTGGGAGATGGAGACCAGCCTGGCATACACGAGGCTGTGTCTAAAATAAAGTGGTGAAAACAGTATTTCCTTAATGTTTCTTATAGGGTAATTCCAAATCATTTCATTTTTTCCACTCTAGGCAGCAGATTGATTCTAATTCCCCAATGTGAACTGAACTTGGTTAACTTGCTTCCTAACAGTAGAGCTTAGAAAGAGAAAAATAAAGACTTTGTGATTTTTTTTATTCATATTTCCATGTATGGGCCAGGGTTTGTGAATTTATGCCATATGAGTGTAGGTGGTCACAGAAGCCAGAGGAGGAAGTCTTATGTCCTAGAGCTGGGTGACAGGCAGTTAGTTGTGAGCCATCTGAAGTGGCTGATGGAAACTGAATTTGGGTCCTCCTGAAGCAGCAAGTATTCTTATCCACTAGGCAATCTATCTAGCCCAGAAAATATGAACTTATAGTCAAGAAGCCCAACAGAGGCTGTGTGGATCATCAGGACTAGCGTTACCCAGGACAGATTAACAGCCGGGATCTCCGATGTGGGGTGAGGGGAAAGGCACCTGACCTCTGGAGATGCCTTCCTGCAAATGGACAACTCCAGTCTAGCCATGAAAAACATCAGGCAAACCCTGATCAGGGGGATCATTTTACATCCCAAACAGAGGGATATTTTACAAAATACCTGGCCGGTCCTCTAGACTCTCAAGGTCATGAGAAACAGAAATGCATGGGAGGCTGTCACTGACCAGAAGAGACAAGTGTGATGTGATGATAAAATGTAATACTGGAACAGAAAAAAAGCCTTCCAGGAAGAGCTGGTGGGATCTGAAAGGACTCTGCAGCACGGTTCAAAGTAACATCCAGTGTTTTTAACAATGTTGCCATCAGAAGAACTGGGTGAAGGGTAGTCAGAATTGCTTTGGGTTTTCTGTCCTGTCAATCCAGGGGTTATTTTAAAACAAGCATTTTATACAATAACAAGGATGGCATGTGTGGTGACGGCTGGGCAGGGGTGCTCTGCCAGTGTCTGAATTCTCCCACACACCAGGCACCTGCTCACCCTCACTGCTCTCTAGAACACACAGTGTGAACGCTGCCAGGCTGGCTGTCCTCTTAATGTCACAGCACTGTAGCATTCTGTTCCACTGTCCAACAATTGCTCTGTCAGGAAGAACAGCTAGGTCTACCCCAGCGGGCTGAAGCTCTTTCAGTTCAGGTCATTAAACGTAAATGCTCCAATTTCTTATATTTAAATCATGGTTCCCCCTAATTTTCAGATTTTGCTGCTCTTTAAAATCTGAGGAGCCTTGTCATGTGCCCAGCTCATTCTCAGATCACAGTGCTTAGGCTACGGCTTAGACTTGTAGACAGTGTTTTGAGTTATTAATTTTTACTACAATGTGTTTAATTTACCCCCATAATGAATTAGTGATTCAAGCCAGAGAAGAAAGCACAAGGAACATAAAATTTGGATTTATAAAACTATGGAGAAACAAAAATAATTATTTTACAGGCTCACCCCAGACAATTATATTTGTGGATTGCATTTGTCTAATAAACTTTCTTGAGTTTAAAAAGCAAGCAAGATATCTCAAGATACCGTTATCCTATTGGCTCCCACCCCTGCAGTATGACACTGAGGAACAAAGGCTGCAAGAACTATCTATCATCTACATCAAGAAAACACTGAACATCTTTATAAAGCGTAAATACTACGGAAAATAATGCAACCCATTAATAATACTCTTCAATGCAATTTTTAACAAAAATATGACCCTTTTATTTAAGCTTAAAACCACTTATAGAGTACAAAAACTAAAGAAAATACTTTGCAAAATTTCAGTGGATCGCTGAGTTTTGTGGAACATGTTCCCAAATAATAAGTGAGAAAATGTTTCCCATTCATTCTGATGTGGTGGACTAAGGAGACAGTATGAGGGCGACAGGAGGAGGCGTCAGCCCTCCTTCACCTTTTCAGCATTACAACACTAGGTTGAGAAATCACATGTTCACACAATCACTGTCCAAGACATTTCCATGTCCACTAGGACCCTGCTCTCACCTTGAGAGAAGGCCATAAGCACGTGAGGTTTAACATTTATTTTCTAACTTGCATGTATACCAGCAACAGTGGAGGAAAGTAGAAGAGGATGTAGTAGGATGTGAGAGAAAATTCAGCAAAATCAAACATGTCTAAGGTACCTTCTACCTTTCCTGCTCGGACCACCTCCCTGGGTGACGCCAGGCTACTCTCTCCCACCCCAGGACCTTCATGAATAATACCAGGCTACTCTCCACCTCCCTGGATTATGCCATGCTACTGTCCCACCCCAGGGCCTCCTCTAAAATCTACTCCTGAATTATTATCACAACACTAACCACTTTTATTGGCACTAACACACAGCATGACTTGTTTTATGAAGTATATTTAAATTTCTGGTAACTAGATTACAAATGACCTATTGGAACAGTGTCCAGTTCCAATTTCTAAGCTCAGAGTCTTTGCATAAAACAAAGTTCTTCAGAGTTTGAGCAAAAATCATATATTTACTTGATTTCATATTTGTCTTCTTAAAAGAATCTGGGTAAGTAATTGCCAGATAAGCCTAGTGATTACAACTTTAAGATATGCAAAGCTGTAACAGTTGTAACAATTATATAACAGGTAATTTGCATTTAAATTAACTTTCATTCAATAATCTCTTAAACTCCTACTACAGGTCTAGAACTGTGCTGGAGGATAAAGAAAAATCCCCGAATCTAAGGCTGTTTCAGCTTAAGGAAAGGAGGCGGATGCAGTGTCCCTAGACACAATGGCTTAGGAAGTTCCAAAACTACACATGTGCTACACCACATTTGAGAAGTCCTGAGGATGCCAAGGAAGACAAAAATAATCAGTGATAGTAACGTACAGCAGAGTAAAAATCTAAACTACATAAATAAGTAGTCTGGGAAAAACAGACCATGGTTTAAAAAACCGTAAGCTTTGTCAATAAGCACACAGAACTAGAAGACAGTGTAGTGGGACAGAAGCAGCAACATGTAATGCACAGTACGATGGTAAATGCCTGACGTGATAGACACGGTGAGAATTTACTTTGATCTTTACACAGTATATGTGTCTTGAAGTGTTGTGTAGGCAGCATAAATATGTCAGTGAGTCAGTTAGAAAGACAATTATGCTATACTTGTTGCCTTTGAAAGACTGAAATATTCGATCTAATTTTATAAATGCTTTGGACACCAAGTCTCTCACTTCTGATGTATGAAAGTCATGGGTCCAGGTAAAGGTGACAAATGGTGACTCAAGGGTGACTAAGTTCTCTGACTGGCCTAAGTGTGATTTAATCTTCTTGAATGCAACAGTCCTCTTATTCATCTTTGTTGTTCTACAGAAAGCCTAGTACATAGATGCTAGTACATTCAGACTCCAAAGCACAATTAATAAACAACAAACAGTCAGATAGGAAAGAAAGGCTCAACTGATATAAGAAAAAAAAATCTCAATTTAGGATGGGAACCACGAATGCGTTTCAGCCCTTTCATCTTTGAAAGATGCTATTCTCACCATGTCTGTGTGTGAGTGCATGACTGTGTGAGCACACGCATCACACGTGTGTGGTATTGTCTACATTTGCAAGAGTGCTGCAGGGCAAGTGCCTTTACCCACCAAGCCCACATGCTTTTGTTTTCTACAGGAGGTACCCAATGAAGCTGACTGCAGGGAATTACGTATCTTTCACATACTCTAACTACTGGATACAAATAGAGATACTGTGGACTCGTAGGAAGCTGGAAGGTTAGTTCGAGTCTGTAGTTCCACCACCTGGGTGGCTGGGCCAGGAACATTTCTGTCAGTTCAAGGTCATCCTGAGATTGTCTCAAAAAACATCAGCAAATATTAGAATCTGGTATAAATGCCCCATGGATTTGGACTATAACTGAACTATTTTTCAAATGAATGTCTTGTATTTATTCATGGAGATAAGGACATTAGTGTTTTCATATGCTCCAGGGAGCATAAAAACCACAGAGGCTGGAAAAGTAGACAAAGATTAAGTGAACTGGTAAATTAACTAACCATTCATATGATGTTTTTAAAAAAGAGCCGTGATACAGTAATAAGACAGAAAGTCATCACTGGTGTCCTGGCATATGGGAATTCTTGGTACATTCAACCAGGGTACAACATAGGACAAAGAAATGTCCGAGACAGTGGCTAATCACATATGGGTGAACTGTCAAATAAGCAGGAGGAAGCATGTAAGAAAACAACAGGACTGAAGATTTCATAATATGCCTTTTTTTCTCTGTATAAAATGAAATCATGGTTTTGTTTTTTAATTTTTGCTATGAGTAGATACAAAGCTGGATTAGTTTTAAAAAACAGGAATATAGAACAAAATCAATAAAACTATACAAAATAGTCACAAGTCAGTCATCCTCTTAAAAGTGGCATGGATGGCAGGCAGGCGCCGGTGCAGAGTAAGGAGCCATCCGTCTGCGGAAACTGGCTAGCAGAGCTGGCTCGTTGGCAGATATATAAAGTAATTTCCCCTTTTAAAACAGAAACATCCTTTGGATCTAATAATTAAAAGTACCCAAGACTTGTTTTCAACAATCCCCACTAACTCTGTGCCAAGGTGTCAATCATCCCGTCCTTACAGTAACACATGGGACCAAACATGTGAGACTCTCAATCCCCAGCCACGTCTCCAAGAGTCACTGGCCGCTCGAAAACAACAGAAACGCTTCTCTCCTGGAAGTGCATCAGAAGGCAGGCCATCACTGAGTAGCCAGAGCATGACTCAGTAGGGCTTTGTATAAAAAGCACAAGGTTCAGAAATCACCTTGGGTTCTGCAGTGGTAGATAGCTTTGACCCTTGCTGGGATCACTGCTGTCCTCTGATTGGAGAACAGAAGAGGCCCCGGGCAGCGCCTTGCTGGGATCACTGCTGTCCTCTGATTGGAGAACAGAAGAGGCCCGGGCAGCGCTGCAAAGCTGTTGCTTGCTAAAACAGCAGCGGAGAAGCACTCAGGGACTCTCAGTGGATACAGGTAGGAGAAGTTCAAATGTGACAATTGGTTCACAAGACCACAATGTGAACAAATACAAAATGGGGCATGAATATGAGCTATGAGCATTTAAACAATGTCAGAGGAGAAACAGGACACATTTTTAAAAAGTGGAATACTTTCCCTGTGTCGTGTAAGACTATTATAGTTGTACCAGTTTATCTTTATCAAATAATGGTTAAATAGGAAGGCAGATCATTGGCTAGCAACGTGTTTCTTCTGGACTAGAAGAGGAGTTGGCGTAGGGGATGGGAATGGGCGGGAGAAAGCATCGGTGCAGCTGAGCAGGACGATGGGGAAGCAGCTGTCTGGATGTCTGCTCCTTTCAAGACGTTCCTGTCACAATACTTCAGTATCTCTGTCTATTTTGGAATCATTGTCTCCCAGTAACGAGAGACTGTCTGTGCCACGAGTTCCAGACCACCTGCAGTAGAGTAATCTGAATATGTTATAACTATTGAAGCTAAAAAAAAAAATTCTTGCATTTTTAGAATTGCTTTCTTCTGAGTATCAAGTTGCCATTGAGATGTGTTTTTCAGTAGCTGGATCAGGACAGCTAGCCCCTCCTAGCCCTGTATGATTCAGTTCCTGAGACCGATATGACAGTTGCCTCTCCATCTCCATAACTTCAACACTCTTCTTACATCAGATATTCTTTCTGTCTTCTTTATTCACTTGTTTATTTGGGTGAAAGAAAGAATTCCAAATTCTGGGAGGGCAGGAGATGCTCTCCCTTTGTGCACTTTCTTCTTAGTCTCCTGAAAACAAGTAACTTTAAAAAAAAATGCAAGTTCACATACACTTGATCCCCCACTGGACTCCGACCCTTTCAGCAATGCATACTAATATCTTTTGAATTTAAAAGCTATTTGGTTTTAATACTTCAATATTAGATCTTGGCAGACATCCTTTTCAATGGTTTCAGCTCTTAGAACCTGTCGTCACACTTTATTTTCCTATTGCCTGAGCTTCTAAGCCAGCGGCAGCTGAACATCGGAAACCAGGGGAGGCCTGCGAGGCTGTCTATCTAGGGCTCGATGACACACGTTACTTTCACAAAAGGATTGTTCTGACATAGCTGGACGTTTTAAAAACTGGTTGATGGGCAACAGTTAGTTCAAAAGAAACTTGAACTTGTTCCTAAAGAATTATTCAAGTAAGCTGGTGGAGAGAATGGGGTGGGGCTGGGAGCTGAGGGTGGGGTTAGGGTTAGGGGCAGGGCAAAATCTATGGTGCCTATAGATTAGCCAAAGGTTAGTTAGCTTTGTTCTTGTCTTCCACAGTCTCTCAAACAATCTAGGCCACTGAATCCAAGACTAGTATACCCCACCCCTACACACAAACACCACAATTTCCCAGTTTAGTGGAAGGGAGGTGGTGCTGTGCCATGAGCATACCAGGGACAAAAAGAGACAAAACAAAGCAAAAGTCAGAATGAGATTTGTGACAAGGAAGACACAGCAGGTCATTCTACTGCGGGGCCAGCGGCTCAGCCCTGCTCTTGCTGTTACACACAGACTGCAGTCTGGGAAGGGTACCAGGGACTGTGGAGAGGTGAGCTGGGAGGGCCACTGGGCAGAGGGAAGACTGAAAGACCAGCTTTACTGCATTTGATCTACATCGTCTTCTATTTATAGATATATTTGATATCACTCTGAAATGAAATTCTTATTTAATGTACAATGATATTTAAAGGTAAACCGAGGAAGCAAAAGGTGATCTTTACTGTTATCCCACCTGACCTATCATCTCCTGTCTCTTTCATGGTCACATCCATCTTTCTGGGCATCGCTAAATTCCAATGATCTTCATGAAGACCTCCTCCGTCTATGATCAGTTAACACTTTCTCCTCTCTGCAGTACTCATGCCTCATTTAAAGTACATCTGCTTCTACGTTGTACTATACACACACCATTCAATTCTTTAATAGGTACACTATCGAGAATAAGCTAGTCTCAAAAGTAGGGATCACATAATATAGCACCAATCTTAAAACATCAATGTAGTATTTTAAAAAACAAGCAAGCAAAAACCAACCAACCAAACAAACAAAAAACCCCAGCCAGTTAAATGAGAAAAATTTGACAGAACATCAGATAGAGAAAGAAAGAAACAAACAACCCCAAACAAACAAACAAACCAAAAAAACTACATAAATTGGAGAGCTAAATAAGGGCTACAAGAGAAAATACTTTATTTTTCTGAACAAGAAATGACAAGTACAGGATACCAATAATACTACACTTTTCCAAGTATATAAATAATGATCTTCAAACCAGTTCAAGAACTTAAGCAATATGTGTGGTAAGTAGATTGGCTACTATTATTATATTTCATTACAGGAGGTAAAAGCTAGTCTTGAACTTCACTGGAATGGATGCAATTTCTTTCTAGCACATTCTCATCCCTGAGACCTTTCAATTTCTTGTATGTGCTTTCAGCATTTCTTATACTTACCCATCTGTATTCCGTTTTTATAAGAGAGCATCACTGCATTTATCTGTACATCCTAAGGCTTTAAGACATATATCTGGGAAATCCTTACATTCTACTATCTATAGAAAAAAATGTTTGTTTTTGTTTTTTTGCATTTGAGAACCACAGATTCCCTTTGCATAGGCACAAGGTGGTTTATTTACCTAGCACTTCCTAGAAGAGCACGTATCTTGCTTTAATGCAGTGGGGCCACGTAGTAATGAATGACAATTCATATTTTATTCCATTGATGAATTAGATTACTGATAGGAAAATAAATGCATTTGGGATTTTTTTTATTGATTCAACATTATCTTAAATGGTTTCTAATGCTACTTCATTTTTTTTAAAGGACATTTCAAGCTTCTAAAGTTGGCTTTAGAATAGTATTTATTCTTAAGAGATGCTTTTGGACAGATGATCATTCACTCTGGTCATTCAGATGATCTTCTAAAAGTACCTGGTGTTAGTGAGTGAGTACCCATGGAAAGTGCTAAAGGAGTTTATCATGCATGGTAGAAGAGATTGTGTCTCTCACATTATCCCATGGTTAAAGCAATTTAAAAAATTAAAGAAATCATATATGTTTGTCCTTTAAGCTCTAAAGCAGTGATTCTCAATCTGTGGGTCACGTCACTTGTGGCAAATCTCTCTCCAAAAAAATTATGTTACAATTCATAACAGTAGCAGAATTACAGTTACAAAATAGCAACAAAAATAACTTTATGGTTGGGGGGGGGTCACCATAATGTGAGGAACCATGTTTTAAAGAGTCACAGCATTAGGAAGGTTGAGAACCACAGTTCTAAAGATAAGAAAACTGTATAACCCAGAAAAAGACCCTCCAATGCCACACCATAGACAGCTGCCAACACAGGAAATTTGTATATACCTGGCCAAGGACAAAACTAAGGTCTATTCTGTAAGCCCCATTCAGAGAGCAAAAGAAAAACAAATGAACAATATAGTTCAGGCTCAAAAAATCCTGACTGTTGTTTTGTGTTCATATTGCTAACTCAAGAAAAATGGTAGCTTATTTTCTAAGTCATTGTTTTTCCTCATTTCCAATGCATTACCACTAAGCTGAGGAACACAATACAGTTTCTCTGGTAAGAGAAGAATGTTTTAAGAAATAATCCTGAGGCATAAACAAGTCAAATGTGGCTTTATTTTTAGGCTGATGGATAAAATAAAACAGCAAATAAGGAATTATTTCTCAGGGAGAACCTCTCCCTTCCATAATTAAATCAACCTGTAAATTTACCAAACAAACACATGAATGGTGAACTTTCAGACTGGTTAACACTGCCTCACTGTGTTAGCATCTTTTAAGCAAATACAAAGTTCTGTGTATTTTTCTAACTAGCATTTTGCTAGGAGACTTAAGGTTATGTGAGCATTCCAAACCATGAACAGTATCACCTGTAGCAAAGAGACTAGGTGTGAGGTGAATCTGCTGTCAGAGTTCAAGGCAGAAAACAAGCCAAGGCCATGTCTGCTCTGGAGGAGAAATCGGGTTATGTGAGCAGGGCTAGGAATGGCATGAAAGGAGATCGAGGCTCAATGACAACACTTTAGTTTAGCCAAAAATATCACTTCTGTTTTTTTGAATATTAAACACGTTTACCACACATGTAATTTCAAAACCTTACATATTTTCATTAAATATCAACACTATCTCAAAATACATGGGAGAGAATAATTAAGGAACATACCTGAGGTTGACCCCTGACCCTTACCCACACATGTAGACAGGTACCTCAGGTACCTGCATACATACACACAAATACGTATACAAACCTGATACATATGTGTATATATTTAGTTACACACACACACATGTCCACACACATCACATCCCCATAAACACAAGATATTAAGCAAAAATGCTGGCCTGAGAAAAAAACAAGACATATTATAAATCTGTGCTGAATTGGAAGTTATGCTTTAACATCTCCTTGCTCTGTTACTTCAATGAGCACATTGTCAAAGTAAGTCTAGAAAAAAACTCTTTAGATATAGATATATTATACCCAATGATGCAGCCTGCATTTCTAAAACGGTGTGTGTGTGTCACTTTACATAAAAGGGTGGCCTATCCCCCCACCCAAGCTTATTTTTCTAGATTACATTTCTGTATTCATATATCATCCACAAAATTTCACAAAGAAGACACGGCGCAACCCAACAGAAGCCTTACAAAGGTGAGTGGAAGCCCTTCTTTCTATCTGACAGTCTGAAGGGGCCTTTGAAAAGATGTTTAGAGTAAGTGACAACTGAGGTCAGGGCTGCACTAGGCCTACTTTCCCCCCAAACAGCTGGTGAAAATTTTACAGCTTATGGTTATGGATACCCTGAAAGGACATATTCTTAAAATGTACTAATCTTTGTATAAAATAAATCTTATAAATGGAGCTGAAAGAATGCAAGGTCATAATCTGGTTGAATTTTTAAGAAATGATTTTTAATTTTAAATAACTCTGCTACTCAAAACTATACCTCCACATTTTTATGGATGTGTGCATGCATAAGCATGCATGTTTATGTGTATACAAAGATACAGTCATTGCTTGCAAGTGAAGAATATATTGCTAGATGCTGTTCACAGAATTACTTCAAGTGATTACCTTTCCTTTTCCAAAGCAACGCAGTTCAGCCACCTAGTGGTAAAGTGTAAAGCAACACTTTTCTACTTTTTTATTATGTGATAAAATAAGATGGGCAGTACAGAGTGGTACAGCTGGTTTAAATTTACTATTTCTTTCCTTTGGCGAACTCACAGAATACAACAACAACAACAACAACAACAACAACAAAATACTAATGATTTCCTTAGCAGACTTTTAAAACTTCATGTTGAAAAAGGAATGTAGCTAAGTATTAGGTTCAAGCTCATTTTCCACTACCCGTTAGTGAACTGTGTGCTTATAAAGCAACTCACCAAAATAACAATTTCCTTGACAAAGATATAGAGAGATTCGGCACTAAATCTGCCACCACAAGCTCTAAGTCTACACGGAATACTGCCTACAGGGAATGGAGCTAGATATGTAATAGTCAGAACTAAAAGTTGCCATGGAGGTCTGGGAAATGCAGAAAGGCTGGGAAGCACAGCAGTACCTCTGAGGACGAGCGGTCGGTCTCAGCCCTTCTTGCCTGTCATGCGATGCGCTCGCATGCCTATCTCCATGGTGTCCTTTCAAGTCCATTATGTCCACTCGAGCCCTCTCTGGACTTCACACATACAAACAAATATCTAAAGACCAACAGACACGTCCACCTCTGCACATTCAAAGATATAAATGTCATCTCTGAAAGTTCTACTCATTTTTTTTCATTTCCACATTAGCAATCTTCAAACGATCCAACTGCAAATCTCAATATCACTCCCTCATTCTCCCCCACCAATCAGAACACTTGACACTGTACAGTCTACCTTACTCTATTCTGGAGAGGCCTAACTTCTCCAAACTCTTCATGACTCCTGAGTGTAGCTAGAGAGTATCTTTCATTGGATTAACTGTAAGAGTGCTGACTGCCAACTCCCTGCATCTACTGAGTTTCAAATAGTGGTGGGAGGAAGGCTTGGGGACAGAGGTGAGCGAACCTAGGAAGAGGCTGCGGAAGAAAGCAAGAAAGTAGGCAGGGAAAGAAGTTAAGCAAGGATGGGAAGGAAGAACTATAGATGTATATGACTTTTTGGAATTCCAACACTTGTGAGATGAATAAATCAGAAGTCAGGATACCAGAGGAAAAGGAAGTTCAAGGCTGACAGGAAGCAGAGAAGAGAGGGATTGGTGACAAGAGGATTCATAGTTAGGTGTTTACAAAAGTGGCAGCATGAACAAAGGAAATGGAGGAGCACAGACCACTCCATGCAGAATGGCTGTGAAGGGAGGGAGGCCAGGGGGAAGAGAAGGAACCGTGGGACTATAGGCATTCAAAGCTCAAATAAAGATCTAGTAAAGAAAAGGTCTCGCCGGGCGGTGGTGGCGCACGCCTTTAATCCCAGCACTTGGGAGGCAGAGGCGGGCGGATTTCTGAGTTCGAGGCCAGCCTGGTCTACAGAGTGAGTTCCAGGACAGCCAGGGCTACACAGAGAAACCCTGTCTCGAAAAACAAAAAAAAAAAGAAAAAAGAAAAGGTCTCAAGTGAGTTTTAGGGGAATGAACCTAGTACACAGGCACAAGACTAGCTGACACTGCCTGCCCTGGAGTTTGAGAAAAACAGTCAAAGAGATGCATGTCAGGAAGTGGAGGACAGTGTAAAAGTGATGGAAGTTAAATGCTGAAAGAGGCTGAACACTCAGGGGCTGGGGAGAGCGCTCGGCTGGGTGAGTGCTGCCAGCAAAGCATGAGGACTGGTCGCCTGCTTGTCTCAAAAAACAAGATGAATGACTCTTGAGTAATGATGCCTGCCACTGACCTCTAGACTCTAAGCCTACACACACACACACACACACACACACACACACACACACACATCAAAATAACAACCATCACCACCACTACCAAAACACTCACACTAATAAATTACCATGTCCCTTTAAAGTACTAAGACCCTACTTAGGGGGCTGAGGAGATGGCTCAGTGGGTAGGCCGTTTCCTCTTCAAAGATTTTAGTTGTTATTGGATAAAGAAAACACCAGCAGCTCCTATAATTCTCAATCCTCTACATTCACTGCAAATTCTGAAGCTTCCATTAGCTTAACACTTGCATTTCTGGTGTCAACAGCAAAGTAAAATAAAAATGAAGACAGTGTGTCCTTTGACAGCAGACTCTGAAATACAAAGAGTTCTACCATCTCAAAAATTTCCATGTTTCTCCTTTGGAAGGAGAAGTGTACCAGAATCAAGCAGTCACTGTAATCCTGCACCTTAGTCAAGGGAAGTGCCTTAGCAAAATAAAATAGCTGTTTTTAATAAAGTTGGCACCAACTACTCTCCTAATAACACATCTTTATAAAGGCTTACAAGCCAAAATAAGCACTGTGGTGTTCCAGAAACAAAAGAATTTTTGATGATACAAAACTATCAGTTCGTAAACCTCCTAACAATTGAGAAAAGAGTTGCTGTTCTTCACCCACTATGGAGAATTGTTTGTTACTGCTTATTTTTATATTTAAAGTATACTTGCTGTGGGAATGCAAGTCGGTATTTGATATGGATGAGTTCAAATGGACGCCTTACCTATAATATAACTTGGAAGTAAGAACATAAAGTAAGCTCTCAATCATACTAACTGTAAACTAACTCTAAAGTTAGTGACAAATAATGGCATTTTACATAATTGCATGTTCTTCCTTTTCTAAACAACACAGACTTTTAAAAACAGACAGCAGATAGCATAGAGATTACTAACACTGAATAACCTTATGTTAATATACTTAAATAAGGAATAGTATATAAATGCTCAATATACCTGAATAAATAATGAAATAAATGGAATAAAATTTTTTCTACAAATACTTTTAACCAAATGGTCACTTAATAGAGCAGTTCTGGACCTTCTTAATGCTCTGACCTGTGGGGCGGTGGGCTGTGAGGGACAGCATGGTTTCTGGTTGAGCACTGGCTAGAGATGGCTGGAAACCGAGCAGGTTTCCCTGCAAGGGATGGCATGCATTTCACCAAACTCCTATACTCCAGGCTCCTGACATGAGGCCGGCCAAAGACCTCCATTGATCGGTGCCTTTCAGTCACATAGGTCAAAGCCTCTACTAGCCCCTCCACAGGTAGAGGGCGTGACTACAGGTCGCAGAGCCTCAAGACATCTCTATATTCATGAGATACCTAAAGGCCAAAGGGCGTAGCCAATTAAGCATTCCTTCCCAGGCTCCTCGTACTTGCAAAAGGTATTTAACCTTTAAAGGTATCTCAGGCCCACCCTGAGAACACACAGCTTCAGCCACTTTCTGGCATGACAATAAACGTTTTAAGATCCCGGACTACCTCTTGTCTTTGGGGCTTGCTATGGTGGACCATGGAGAAGAGCTGTCATCTAATCTCCCGCTGAGGACCTCTCTGCGTTCCAGCCACAGGGACCCAGCCATGACCAAGAGTCTCACTCCCTGCTGGCCAGCGGAGCTCATCTTTTCCCCCTCGCCCCGCTCTAACCATTACACGTCTTGGTTCTTCCCCAGCCTCAGCTGCGCCTCAGAGCCCAAGGGCTAAGATCAGTCGGTTCCCGGCCAGCCGCCTTGGCCTGGGGAACCCCAACCCAAGAGCTCTGGCCCATGCGGGGTCTCAGACTGTGATCTTCCCTCACCGGAGTGGTGCCCAGCACAGTTGAATTCGGAGCTTCCGCCCTGAGCCACAGCTCCAGCTGCCTGGGGTGGCAGACACATGGGACCCACAACTCGGCCCAACAGAACCCACCCCCGTGTGCGTGCCACAACCCCACAATGACCCTTTAACACAGTTCCTCATGTCGTAGTGATCCCAACCATAAAATTCTCGTTGCTAATTTATAACTGTAATTTTGCTACTGTTATGAATTGTAATATAAGTATCTGTGTTTTCCCATGATCTTAGGCAATCTATATGAAAAGGTCACTCGACCCCCAAATGGGTCATGACCTACAGGATGAGAACTTCTGTAAAAAAAGGATTTATTTCTTTTGTAATTTATGTGTGATCCATGTGTGACCCAGGAAGAATGTCATGCTCATGAGAAAGCCACCAGGTCTTTGAAGACGAGGTGCAGGTGGAGGAACAGGCCCTACAGGTGACAGTGCGGACACCGAAGCTGGGAGCTCATTTCTATTGGAGGCAAATAGGGGGCTGATCAGGTTGAAAATACTGTAATTAGGAACTGTAAAATTTAATCTCTGAGTGAATTCAGAAAGTTACATGAACGGAGAGATGTTAAGAATTCAACATACAAGATAACACTTTTAAAAGCTATAACGTCTTCAATCAAATGCAATCTTTTCATTCTCTTATTTATTAAGCCATAAAACTACCTAGCATGAGATATTTGTGATTATAAATCTAGACACACACCTATATCAACGTGGGTAATGTTCAACATGAATATTATAAATATTACAGAAAAATTTAAGTATCATTCCCAAGCAAACACTTGCCAATCACTAGACAATATACTGAGTCTCTCCAGATTCACAACAGATAATCTGTTCAAGGTACAATGTTAGACAGCAACAGGAACAAACAACATGGAATCCAAGTACCCTTACCCGATACCGTTCTACTAATGCTTCAGTCTGTGAAGACGAGAAAGGGACCTAAGAGCCACTCCCCTCCTTTTAGCCTCATCTTCCAGCCTTTCCCAGTGCATATGTCTCTTCTAAGACACCTCTAAGCTCAGGGATTCCCTCAGTATGTTCTCCATATTGGAGCCAGAAGATTTATTTTTAAAACAACCAAAACCCATCTAATCGGATCATTCTTGTGAAAAACTCATTTGAGTTCAGCCTGATAGTGTTTTTAAAGGGCAGTCTTGTCACCAGGCCTAACAAAGCTGCTCCGTGTAGCTCATACTGTCTGAGCTCCAAAGCACACAGCTCCTAAGCTTTCCTTCAAGTCCTTCACAACAGCTTAGAGGCAATCACTGACGAGAGCTATCAGAGGAGATCAAGGAATAACAATGTTCCTATTCCTTCAGCTGTACCTGGGAGTGGAACAGGAAGGGGACACCAAACATTACATAAAAGCCAGGAGTCTAAATCCTGCATCTCTGAGCAAGTCAAACACCATCTACAGTTTTCATCTTTATATAAAAAGGCCTCAGTTTGACCTTCAGTCTGATCACAAGGCTCTTTCACGGATGATTTTACATGCAGATGTCATCCCCACAGCTCTTCCTCAGTCTCTCTTCGGATTTGGCAAATCAACAGTTTCAATTTGTTCCTTTTCAATTCTGTTTCAGCACCGGGCATTTAGACTCCTGTGGAAAATAACTCATTCTCCAAAGGCTGGAGTCTCATGACAGCTGTCCTTTGGGTCACCTCTGTTAAAAGCAGCAGCGATACGGTCCCCACTCTTCAGACACCACTGAGCTTTTGAAAGCTCCATCTCAGACTCGGCTTATTTACTCCAGTGAAGTAGCCTTGACAAGGTCAGTGTTCTGTTAACACTGGCATGGAAATAAGTTAGAAGACTCTAATCCTAAAAATGCACAGTCAACCCAGTGTCTACCTGACTTCCTGTCCACACAGTGGGAAGAAGCGTAAGTTAGTGCATTAAAATAGCTGGAAAACTGCAATGACGAAAAGATACTTATGCTATTAATTATAGAAAAGCTCTTCATTTAAAATTTAAAATTCTCTTGAATTTGCTAATTATATCATCTACACCTTCAAACTGTGAACCAAATGTATAATTACCCTAAATGTCCTGCCAGGTAAAATATACTTCTGAGAGCCTTCTTTACTTAACGTCCACAGTGTTTGTCTATGGATTACACACCTGCCCTAAAGACAGAAAAAAATCTGAGAAACATGAAAAGTGTGTTAAGAACCCAAAGGTCAAGTCAAGTCCGAAAAGTACAGTCGCTGCCCAGCCCTGAGATAGATATTCAGTGTCTCCAGCAACAGAAACTATGAATTGGCTACGTAAGTGGAAGCTGTAACCGAAACACCGGGGTCACATACTATGTGTTTACTGAATGTTTTACTGAATGTATTTCTTTGGCTACAACTTCATTTTTTTCTCCTTCCTTTTGATTTACCTAGGAGAATAACTGTTAATGAAGCAAATCACTCAAAATGTAGTTTTATTTATTTATTTTGGTTTTTTGAGACAGGGTTTCTCTGTGTAGCCCTGGCTGTCCTGGAACTCGCTCTGTAGACCAGGTTGGCCTCGAACTCAGAAATCTGCCTGCCTCTACCTCCCAAGTGCTGGGATTAAAGGTGTGCGTCACCACTGCCCGGCAAAATGTAGTTTTAAAACAGCCAGTGCTCTTAAGAAAATTTCAATATTAAACATTACTTTTCCACAGGTCAAAAAGGAAACGAAGCTATTTCTCAAAAAATCAATTTAGGCTGGGTGTTGGTGGTGCACAATGCCAATCTGGTCTACATAGTGGTCTACATAGGTAGTGTCCTGTCTTCCAGGACAGCTAAGGTTAAAAAAGGCCAAGAAAAGAAAATACATTAAAAATTAAAAAAAAATAGAGTACATAAAATTGATTTGGCTACTGATCAGTTTAATACATGGACAACTTAATTTTCAGTTATTTCTTCCCTATCAAAAGTCAATGCAAAAGTCAGGCGGTGGTGGCGCATGCCTGTAATCCCAGCACTGGGGAGGCAGAGGCAGGCGAATTTCTGAGTTCAAGGCCAGCCTGGTCTATAGAATGAGTTCCAGGGGCTGGTGAGATGGCTCAGCAGTTAAGAGCACTGGCTGCTCTTCTGGAGGTCATGAGTTCAAATCCCAGCAACCACATGGTGGCTCATAACCATCTCATAATGAGATCTGATGCCCTCTTATGGGGTGTCTGAAGACAGCTACAGTGTACTTACATATTAAAAAAAAAAAAAAAGTTAAAAAAAAAAAAAAGAATGAGTTCCAGGACAGCCAGGGTTACACAGAGAAACCCTGTCTCGAAAAACCAGAAAAAAAAAAGTCAATGCATTGAAAACAGATGCATGTTAAACTGTTGTACTGACACTTGTTAATATGGTCGCATAGAGAGGAAAATGAAAGCAAAGATTCAGAGCAATAGCCCAAGGCAATGATGTAAGATGGAGCTGGATTAGTGTGAACATACATAGTAAACAGAGGTATAGGAACACTGTTAATTATTGTATTCAAATGATATAAAGGAAGGAAATATTTGAATGGCATGTATGTCAAATGCCAATGAAACATATTATTTTCTTTATTTTTGGTTTATTTTAAATGATTTTTAAAACATATGTTTGTGGGCATAGATTATACTTGTATACTTGTATACAATACGTACATGATAAAGACATATGACAAATAATAAGAACCCCTCCCATTCCTGCCTCGACTCACCCAAGTGCCCTCTTAAAAGGAAGAGTTAATAGAAGAAATGTTCTGTGTCTTATAGTTTCCTGTAGTTATGCTACAACTTAACATATTCCTTAAGTTTTAGTATGACACCCTGTGACTGTCCTGAAACAATGATGTGACAATCTCTTTTCTTTAATGTAGGAATACAAAGCTCTGCATTTTGAAAGTCATCATTTCTTTTTCACCAACAATCTAGTGCTACTAATTTTACTTTTAGAATTTGCAGTGAAGAATACTACGCTCTGATTGGGTGATGTTGAAAAGCCTGACTACTCTGTCACTGCTCACCTCTCCAAACAGATGCAATTGGCAGGATTAGTGATCAGCAGTTATTTGACCTCTAGAACATGACATTTTGCAGTGGATGAAAATTTAAATATAAGAGGGACTGTTTTTACATATTATAGTATTTAGTGCAATGCTTCAAGCTTGCATACTGCATAATTTCCCTATTGTACTAAACATAAAGGGCACTGTATGTCCTCCTTGTCAATCAAATCTGTTATACTTGGCATATTTGCTGACCCTAAAAATATTTCAGAGCACATCCTGGATGAGTTCTTCCTCTGCACCTCTCCACTAGCAATGAGCATATTTAAAAACAAATACAGTAACGGTAACAAAACATGACATGCAGTGCAGTCAACACCATTCTGTAGTTTCACACCAGTCACACATGTTTTTGACTGAGACAAGGAGAAAGAGCTGTAAGTCCTAGACGGACAATGACACTGGATCACCATTCCTGGTATGCAGTCTTTAAAATAGCTGCTCCAAGGTCTGGCTGTAGACTACAAATAAAACTCTGACAACCTAGTTACTACTTTATTGGAAGTAAAGGTTAATATAAATACATACAAATATTTGAGTTCTAAACTTGGAGTCTTATTAAGGTAATATAGAAAACCAGGACAAACAAGCTCAATAAACAAATAAATATATTTAGCAGCTTGGTATATATGAAGAAAAGCTGATGTCCTCCTCAAAGTTCACATGCTAATAGTACAAGAATAGACTTGTTTATGTGTTTTCTTTTTCTTTTTTTTTTTGGTTTTTCGAGACAGGGTTTCTCTGTGTAGCCCTGGCTGTCCTGGAACTCACTCTGTAGACCAGGCTAGCCTCGAACTCTCGAACTCAGAAATCCGCCTGCCTCTGCCTCCCAAGTGCTGGGATTAAAGGCGTGCGCCACCACCGCCCAGCGTTTATGTGTTTTCTATTATGAAAAGTATTGCAGTTACATAAGGCCAAGTATTGAAAGGAAAATGGCTGACTGAACTAATACACAAGCATTATGTATTACTGACATAGCACAAATGACCATATGCACCTAGCAATGAATGTAGAAAGTCTCGATAAAGAAAATCTCCTGATGATGATAAAGGTTCTAATCTCTGCTCACATTTTTGATCAAACTGTAAAAAGACTTGAGGCATCCCAGGTAGACTTCCACTTTTATAGGCTTCAAGAGGTCAACTAACAATAGCAGTTAAAACTGTAAACTACTGGCACTACTGACAGCTGCTGCAACTAATAATATTTAGATTCATCGCTTTTATATGATTATAATGTGACAACTTTCTATAATGAATTTTATTGAGTAACAGATTTCCTAAACATCTCCAAAAAGTGATCAGTTATCTTGATATTATATACCAAACTCCAAAATATGCAGCTTATCAAGATGTTAAATTGCCAGCAAGAAAAACTGATGACAGCTCAGTTCAAGTTCTTTCAAGTCCGTGATGGTGGGAAGGCAAAGGAATCCAGGAGAAAATACAGCTTGAATACTTCTCTTTACCCAGGCTCGGGATGTATGACATGGGGCTGTCGGGAGATGCTGGGCAACGGCGGAGGGTGTACAGTCAAGAGATCGAAAGGAGAAACTACTATGTATTATATGGTGACGCTATGTGGTCTGGGAGGCTAAGAATACTAAATGCATTTGGGCGCTGAAAGATGGCTCAGTGGGTAAAAAGATTTCCCAGGAAAGCCTGATAGCCTGGATTTGATGCTCCAAATCCACAGGAAAGCAGAATTCAGTGGTGCACACTGGCCATCCAGGCACTCAAGTATTGGCAGCTAGACAGCTTGCAGGCCAGCTTAGACAGAACCTACCTAAAAACAAGGTGGAAGGAAGGAACCAACTCAGGAAAGTAGTCTTATAACTTCCACCCATGTGCCATGCTGCGCGCACGCGCGCACACACGCGCGCGCACACACACACACACACACACACACACACACACACCACACCACACTACACACAAATAGTAATAAAAATATTGTAAGCATACTTGAGGCTTATGATATTTTCAACTTATGCTAAGTTTACTGGGTTGAGTTGTAATCCTTTTGTAAGTTGAAAAGCATCTATGTATTCAATAGAATATTCTTGACTTTCTTAAAAAGGAAGACAAGTCTATTATCTTTGTTGACATGATCAAACCTGGAGGACATTATGTGTAATGCCACTTAGAGATGGAACTTGAGGAAGTCAACCTCAAGATGTCAAACATGGGAAACAGACTGCAGTGGAGGCTCATAGTGCCTGGAAGGGGGGGTTAAGGGAGATGGAGAGGGGGTAGACCAAAGGGGAAAGAGCTGCAGATATGCAGGATAAAAAGGTTCCAGAGATTTAATGTATAGCAATGATGGCCATGTCTATAGGCATGTTATTATGTTTGGGCCATGCCATCTGCAGACTCAGCTGTGAGTCAAAACACTTCAGGAAACTATGTGTCTGTGGTAAATACTACAAACTGTGTTCTTCTGTCTCATTATTCTTTAAATGAGATCATATAGTAATTATCTTATAACATTTACATAGCAGGCATTTTAAGAACCGTAGAGATGACTAAACAGTACGGATGAGAAAGCGATGTGGCGGCTCTGTGGTAGAATGTGTGCTTGGAATACATGGGACCCTGGCTTTGTTACCCAGCAACAGCTTCCACTCCTATGCATGGACACACATATATTCCCTAGAGGTACACCAAGGGCACTCACAAAACATGATCTTATGGAAGAGGCCCAAGATTTTGGCACGGGGGAAGTGGCTACTAAAGGAAGAGTATATATTTTAAAGTATACTGACAATACTACACTAACAAAGTCGACTTGATGTGTTCTTACCACATCCCAGACATAACAGTAACTATATGATAGCTATATATAGGTTTTACGTCTCAATAGTGCTGGAATTTTTTAAAAGAGAGAATGACTGCAAGTATGACCAGACGTAGGTATACTGATCGACCGGCTAAATGCCCTAATGCATTTCAATAGAAGATTTTTTTCCAATTGAAATGAAGTATAGGAAGTCACGAATCTGCCAGGTATGGTGGTACATGCTGTTAATTCCAGCACTTGGGAGGCAGAGTCCAGAGGATCTCTGAATTTGAGACCAGCCTAGTCTACAGTGTGAGTTCCAGGACAGCCAGGGCTACATAGAAAAACCCTGTCTTAAAAACCAAAACCAACCAACCAAACAACCCCCTCCCTCACAAAGAAAGACAAAAATCATGTTTAAATATAACTTGTAAACAATTCCTTGGTAAGAGAAGTTACATTATTCACTGACAGATGGATTGGCACATTACCTAAGATCTTAATGGGAGAAGATACTTTTGCAGGAACACACTTTTGTGGATAACAGGTACCCCAGGGCTCTGCTACTGCCATCAAGAAGATGTGAATGGAGTTATAAAATGGGTGCTTTCAGGAGGTTCATGAAAACGTCAGAGCTGTTACATCAGTGTTGCCATCAAAAGCATCCCTACGCACTGAGCACTCAAAGCCACAGCGTCACTAGCTGAAACAGGGACAGCATTAACTCCCGATCTTTGGTTCTCAGGATTTGCATTTTAATGTCTATTTTTCAGTGACTCTGAATGTGATTCTCAAGTGTTTCATTTTTAAAAGACTAATAATCTAAACCATCTACTAGATACTCACTTCTCAACTAGTAATATCTCCTGCCTTTAAAGGTCATGAATTTCCCATAGACAAGGAGCTGTGAGCCTGGAAGGATCAAATGCTGCCGGGCATCTTAGCTTACTGCACCAAGACATTGAATGGCTCAGTGCCCCAAGTAAATGAGATTAAGGATAGATAAAAAAAAAAGGGGGAGGGGGATGAAGTACAGCCACGACTAAAAAGTTATTTGTTAATCTTTATTGGTTTCTGAGACATTTAAAGAAATTCCTTATCCATCAGACTTGAGTTTCATGCTTTGTATGTACACGTGTCTGTACATGAGCACGTGGAAGCCAGAGGTCCATTGGTTGTTTTCCTCCATTATCCTTCCACCTTAGTTCTTTGAGATAGAGCATCTTTCACTGAACCTGGTGCCATTTTGCTAGCCTTTGCCTGTTGGCTAATCTGGCTGGCCAGCAAGCCCCAAGGGTCCTCCAGCCTCCCTGGCACCAGGAACACAGACCACTGCAGGCTTTTGAAGTGGGTGCTGGGAGTTAGACTTCATCGGGCCTTGTCTGAGCCATCTCTCTGGCCTCTGAGTTCCTTCCTTTCCTTGTTTTTATTTCTTATCTTGATTCTGTTTGCGCTCCCAACTTCCAGCAACCTTCTCACAGCTAAGTCCCCATCATGATTAGCTGATCGTGAACTGCCATCAGAAAATCGAATCTGAGACTATAACCTGGCAGCTAACAGAGGAATCTGAGGGGTAGTCACTTGAACAGCTATTACTTATTTGTGAAAACGGCTCTCCAAGCAGTTGTTGACATTTATAATCCCACTATTTTAAGGTCTGACATCGTTGAACAGACTCTAATACAAAATAGCACTGTGCAAATGACTCCACCTTTG
Source organism: Grammomys surdaster (assembly GCF_004785775.1). NCBI lineage: Eukaryota > Metazoa > Chordata > Mammalia > Rodentia > Muridae > Grammomys > Grammomys surdaster. The sequence goes on along the minus strand of NW_021604635.1, from coordinate 8,718,661 downwards.
AATGCCCACAAGTGTGAGAGAAACTGCCTACACCCAGTAAATACTGAAATCTGGTCTAAAGCTCTTAGTTCCTCCCTGGGAGCATCATGCCAGCATAACTCCAGAGCTGGAAACTTGTGAAGAGTGCTCCAATAATGGCCAATCTTCCTTGAGTCACACTCAGCAGAGTATATGTGTGATGAGGAAACGTCATCTCATGGTCTGGAGGCTGTGTTAGGTGCGACCCCCGGGAGACTACTGTCTACAGCTGGAGGCACTCTGGAGTTATCTCAGGAGTGGAATGCAGCAGAAAGTCAGAGAACAACTGGCAAACACTCGAGAAAACTGATGCTACCATTTATTCATATTTCACTTTACATTTCAAGGCATCTTATCAGTAAAAGTAAGAGAAGACACGATTAGGCCACACCCTGTTCACTGTGTCTCTGTCTTCTTGGTATCAAAGATGTGTTATCTCGACTTTCAAGGGACTAGAGATAACTGATAGAATGCCTAAAAAGTTCACTGGGGTAAAGTCACTATTATCTCTATGTCAGAAGCCATCTTATTTTCTTGACTTTTTTCTAAGTAGGAATTACCTTTAAAATGTGAATTGAAGTGCACAGGTGGATGTGCACTTATGGATTTGCCAGTGCGGAAATCAGATGTAAGAAGACCTGGCGACCTCTAAGTTAATAACGGGCCAGAGACTGCAGGAAAGGCTTTCAGCTGAAGCAGTGGTTGTCACCCTTCCTGATGCTGAGACCCTTTAATACAGTTCAAGTTGTGGCTACTCACAACCATAAAATTATTTTCTTTCTTTTTTTTTTTAAAAGATTTATCTATTTATTATATATGAATACATTGAAGCTGTCTTCAGACACACCAGAAGAGGGTATCAGATCTCATTACAGATGGTTGTGAGCCACCATGTGGTTGCTGGGATTTGAACTCAGGACTTCTGGAAGTACAGTCAGTGCTCTTAACCACTGAGCCATCTCTCCAGCCCATAAAATTATTTTCAATGCTACTTCATACGTGCAATTTTGCTACTGCTATTAATTGCAACGTAAGTATCTGATGTGTAGGAGAGGTCGACACCCACAGGTTGAGAACCACCGACCTTCTGTTGCTCACATTCAGGATCGGAGGTGCGTTACCCAGGCAACAAAGTTGTTTGGTCAAGAGCCAAACAGAGAAGACCCCGAAGCAAAGATCTCTGAGATGACTTTGCACTCAGGAGTAAGTTCAGGAATTGCACCTAACTGTGCAGGCAGGTTTAAAAGCCTATAAGTACCAGGGGCCAACAGATACTTTGTGACCAATGGGCAGTCCTGCATTTTGTTCCCTGTAGTCCGTGACTACAGAGTTATTCTGAACACAGGGCACAGAGAGTTAATTAAGTGCCTCCCGGTGACCACCATAACACTGCACGTTGGCAGACACTGTGTGAGGAGAGTCTGGGTAGCCGTGAAGCCACTGGGTAGCCTGAGGATTTGAGGTGAGGGGCCAGTAAGCTCTGTATTTTTAACCCAATCACGTCACTAAGTGGCAGGTACAAAACCATGAGGGGTTTACCACAAATAACGCAGCGATCAATGTAAGTGTAACAGAAAATAAAATGAAACATAAAGCCTTTGTCCAGACTTCTAAAATGATTCTCAGTGTCTGTTGACCTGACCTGAAGTCCAGGAGGTTTTCACAACACCTGTTTTTACACAAAAGTGTCTCTTTCCAAGCCCTCAGCGGCTATCTAACCACAAAACCGAATTAGACTGTTTACACAAACAGATCATTCCCAGCTTCTGACTCCAGCACAGCACCAAATGTCCCTTCACATTTTTTTTTTTTTTTAAAGATGAGTGTGGCATGGCTCGGTGGCAGAGAGAGCTGTAGTCCCCACAGGGCCCTAACTGAACTTCTGGGTGCATTCACCATTTCCACTGGGAAAAAGATGATGTAAGAAGGGAACGGAACACCAGTATCCTGTTGAGTAAGGGAGGTGAGGCACAGGCTGAGTCACTGGCCCTTCCCTTCACTGGGCCCTGTCACCAGCACTGTCCCCTTCAGACACCAAACCCATACAAGAGGAACAGGCAAGCAAATCTCTCCACCTAGTGACCCATGACCTTTGCTCCCCATGCCCTTCACAGCTTATAGTCTATAAGGGAATCATAGATGTTTACAGTCAAAATGCTATACACCTTAAAAGAAAGTTCTGAATCAAGGGAATGTCCTAAGCATGCATCACAGAGGGGCAAAAAACCGTATAAGCTCTCCAAAGCACAGGGAAAGTGACCCAGAGATATGGCCCAAACCATGTGCTTTCCCTGTAAGATGTATAAAACTACAACTAGATCAAACTGTAGCTTTTTGCCCTAAGGTGGGTCAATACCCAAACAGTCAGTAACAAATAGCGCCATTTTATTTGTAAGGCTGTAAGAAGAAATGGCACTTGAGGGAATATGCACAATGGTCCATTATTGATGTAGGGGAATTGAATGATGTCTGAGAAGGCTGTGAACCTGTGTTTACTTTCTGACCCATGAATCCAAATTTAAAGAGTCTCTTCCAAAGATATCAAAACAAAAAACATTTACATACACAAAGTTGCTCACTGTAGAAACATTTGCTTTAAGCCGGGCAGTGGTGGCGCACGCCTTTAATCCCAGCACTTGGGAGGCAGAGGCAGGCAGATTTCTGAGTTCGAGAGTTCGAGGCTACAGAGTGAGTTCCAGGACAGGCAGGACTACACAGAGAAACCCTGTCTCGAAAAACCAAAAAAAAAAAAAAAAAAAAGAAATATAAATGACAAGAGACTAACCAGCTAGACAATGGTAGCAAACACACTGTACATCTACACATCTACAATCTGTACTATGAAACTGTAAAAAGAGTCAAGATCATTGCTGTATGCATATGGGTTTCATGATAAACACTTACATAAAAACAGATAAAATATAAGAAAGAGAAGGAAAGGAATGAATTGTTTACAAGAGGAGACATTAGTTTTTGAAAGGGCCTGGAGAGATGGTTCAGCTAATAAAGTTTCTGCCTGTCAAGAACAAGAACCTGAGTTTGGAGTCCCCCCCCCCCACTCTTATGAAAATCCAAGTGGGAGAGACATGTCTGTAATTCCGGGGCCTGTGTGTGTGGGTGGTGGGGTAGGAGGCTGGACAGAGACAAGCAGGTCACTGAGGCTTGATCACCAGGGAGCTGCAGGCTCAGTGAAAGACCGACCTTTGGTTAAAAAATAAGATGGAGTAGCAGAAGAAGACACCTGATGTGCACTTCTGGCCTTTGCATGTGCACTTGGGACACACACACACACACACACACACACACACACCTACCTACAAAAGGAAAGTGAGAAACACCAGGTGGTTAGGTCAGCCACTGGGGTTAGAATGCCTACAGCAATCTTTGTTTTACAGGTCTGGGCTGGGGAATGAGCAATCTGTGCTGAGCTGAGCTCACTCTGGCTCCTGAAAGACAAGTCAGGGGGGTTGTGCGTCCTCTGTCTTCACTTTGGTGTCTAGAAAATGGTGAAGGTTGGCAGTGTTTAGACCTAGGGATTCAGCCAATATAGAACTGCTGCCCTCATGCTGGATTTTCACAGCATTACACAAGAAACAGAGAGATTGTAGGAAAGTTCAAAGCAGACGTAAAACAGGGCTAAACCAAAACAAACCCAGCAGTGAACTGAGTGGGTAGCACTGCTGGCTCTCAATGAACTACTGCAAGAGAAGTTTGAACATAGTCAGTTGGCTTCACAGATCTTCTGGAAAATGTAAAACGAGCTGCAAAATTAATCAGTTTAGCAGCTTAACTGTTTTCAATATCACAGTGTGAGTACAAACTATCTGTATTACAGAATAAGTCAAATGAATCACTGCATCACTGCAGGAGAGCTGGGGTGTTCTGGGTGGGATCAAAGAGTTAGAGATGTGCACCTGAGTTCCTTCAGCAAACACCCTGTGGTCCTGAGTGTGAGCCGCATATGTAAGTATGAAGTTATGATATTGCTCATACTAAGCTGACAGTACATGTGTGAAGCTTTTAGCTTTGTTCACTGAAAAAGCCGGAAATAACAACATAATGACCAATCCAGGAACAGTGGGCCGCTGTAGGACCCAGACAGCTGTACCCAAACTTCTATTTCTATTTCCCAATAAGACCACGACTTTATAAGAACTGTCTTATTCCAGATCTTGGTCAAGGAAAGTACAGAATGTTGGAAGGGAAAGGGTGCAAAAGAACTGAGATGATGTCAAAGGGATTTGGGAACCTACTTGAGGATGTTCTCACCGTCCAAAGACGGAAGGAAATCCTGAGCACTGATAAAAGTGTCATGGATTGCATGAACTGCATTTAAGTCCCTGAGTCTATGATGAAGCTTGCATTCACACAGACACTGGCCAGGCCCTTAGCACTGGAGGATGCTAAGAAGAAAGCTTCTGCTGTACACGCTAGTGAGCGCACCTCCCCTTTTCTTTTTCCTCTCTTGACAGACTGCATCCCAGGATAACCAAACATTGGCCCAGGAATTTTCTTTTTCCCTTCACGCAAATATTTTAGCTGATGAAATAAAAGAGGAATGATACATACAGCATTTTACAACCTGTAATGAAATAATGAACCCGGATGATCATCCTTGTCTAACAACACCTGAGACAAACAGCAACTGAGGGCCTCCCGGCAGACACCACACCCTCCTTCTAAAGTAGGCAAGTGTTCCTGACAGAGAAGTGTTTTGCTTGTATGTGGATGCATGTGGCTCAAACCTGCATCACATCCACACTCTAGATCTAACGAGCAACCAGTGAGGACAGCACTATGGTAGGCGCACAGGACAGATGACTCAGTGTTTCAACAAATGCACTGCTGGTGGGAAAGAAGAGATGGGGCTAAGCAAGCTAATAGCCAGTGGCGATTTATCAATACTACTGGATTACCACTCAAAATTATATGAGACTATGTGTATTTATACATGTCTATAATATACATGCATATGAATCTCTGCTGGTATGCATATATACATATAAATGTACATATGTAAATATATGTGCATACACACACACACATCTCTACACATATATACTGTACTTAATAGGTAAATAGGGAATTTTTTTAAAAGATTTATTTATTTATTTTATGTATACGAGTTCTGTAGCTGTCTTCAGACACATCAGAAGAGGGCATCTGATCGCATTACAGATGGTTGTGAGCCACCATGTGGGTGCTGGGAATTGAACTCAGGACCTCTGGAAGAGCAGTCAGTGCTCTTAACCGCTGAGCCATCTCTCCAGCCCCTGGGAATTTTTTTTTTTTTAAAAAAAAAAAAACAATTTGTGCTACATATCTTTATTTCCAACACTCCGGAGGCAGAGGGAGGTGGATCTCTGTGAGTTTGAGGCTAGCCTGATCTACAGAGCAAGTTCCAGGATAGCTAGACAGAGCTACATGGAGAAACCTTATATTGAAAAAACCAAAAAAGAGAAGAAAAAAAGGAATTTGTTTTCTGCAAAATCTAGTAAGATATGAATAAATGAATGGGCACCGTGCATGTGATTTGTTTCAAACTTTGGAGAGGTGGGCAGAGGTGGAAGGAACACCGGTGGCTTTGAGTTAAGACGAGGGGATGGGGCAGAGGTGGAAGGAACACTGGTGGCTGTGAGTTAAGATGAGGGGATGGGGCAGAGGTGGAAGGAACACCGGTGGCTGTGAGTTAAGACGAGGCGACGGGCACCTAAGTAGTTACTGTAGCCATTCCCTGCTTATAGATACGTTCAAATGTTTTCTATAATAAAGTTTGAAGTATAAATACAAATAACAAAAAATTAGGTAGCTAATATTAGAAAGTTATTGAAAACATATCAGACCACGTTCCATCTCAGAGTCTATCATGGCCACTACTTGGCTTTTGGCACCTTAATAAACTCCAAACACTAAGCACACTGTGTCATATCCCGAAAGAATGTAGCAGTGGGGTGAGGCTGAGGACCACGGTGCAAACACCGCAAGGGCAGGAAGGTACATTATTCGCATGGTGTTTACCCAGTGTCTAACATTTAAGAGGCATTCAAGAAATCTTTGGGAAATGAATGTTTGAATGGCCCAGGGTATGTAATGGCAGCTAACTGCTACATGTGCAAAAACAGCAATTCATATTTGATATTGAAACCTCATTGGGCTTACTGGCTAGAGAGGGTTGGCCCTTCTGTATCACGTAAATAAGCTCCTTCATAAAGTCACAGACCAGTCAGTCTGAACAGCTACAAGTAAATACCCAGAATAAAAATAGTTTTATACACACAATTAGGTGTGGGTGTGGCCAGCAAATACTCTGATTCTACAATCTGTTTTGGACAAGGCGGTGCTTCGTATGTGACTAACAAAGCAAACAGTAAACAGGGCCTCTGTGCTGAAGTAAGCAGTTATTTGCCAAAAGGGCTTAATATCCAGTCTGCCAGTAAGAAACCATGCTTCCCAAAGCTCAAGAATACTGACGGAGGTATGCACATATATTTAAACATATCCCCCAAAGAAGGCACACAATCCCCAAGCACGGACCTCATTTTTCCTTTTCTCTAGAGTATGAAATGAACTCTGACAATAGGGCAGTAGAGTATTTCAAGAGAGAGAGAGAGAGAGAGAGAGAGAGAGAGAGAGAGAGAAGAGAGAAGAGAGAAGAGAGAAGAGAGAAGAGAGAAGAGAGAAGAGGAGAGAAGAGGAGAGAAGAGGAGAGAAGAGAGAAGAGAGAAGAGAGAAGAGAGAAGAGAGAAGAGAGAGAAGAGAGACAGACAGACAGACAGACAGACAGACAGACAGAGACAGAGAATTAGCAATCTTCTAGTCCAAATGTTCTGTTGTGCTGATGAAAGCCAGATGGGTAGGAAAGCTAAGGAGGAAGTTCTGAAAATAGGAGGGGTGGTTATGGATGGAGAAACTGCACGGGGCCAGACTGCTGAGTCTACAGAGCTGAGAACTAGTTCACTAAGTGTACACAGGAATGATACCTAACCAGATACCAGCATCAGTCTCAAGTGTAGGCACTGGTGTGGATGTAACTATATACTGAATTACTAAGGATGCGTTTCTACAAAGCCTTCATCCTAGCACTGAGGAGCAGCCGTGTTACCTCCTGCTTCAGAATGGTCGCCAAGGAGCCAGCTGCAAAAGAAGGCAGCTTCTTCTCTCGCCTTTTGTGGTTTCTCAGATGCTGTACAGTTTATAGTACTATAAAAACTGGTTTTCAAAATATGATTTATAAAAGATAAAATACGGACTAAACTATCAGATCTCTGGTTCTCCTTATAATCTAAACTGATATAAAAGCTATATTTAAAACCAGGTATGATGGTACACTTCTGTATTCCCAGTATTTGTGAGACTGAGGCAGGAGGACTGCTGTGAGCTGAGAGATTCTTGGACTACTTGGAAGCACCAGGATAGCTAGGTAGCTAGGGTTATACACTAAGACCTTGACAAGCAAAACTTCTAAAAAAAAAAAAAAAGCTGTACGTTACACGTATCTGAACATTACATAGAAACATACATGATAATTTAGTTTTAAAAGTTTTAAAAATTTATTTATTTATTTATTTATTTATTTATGTGTAAATATGTATTCTTGAGTGCATGTATGTGTACCTCATGCAAGCAATGCCAGAAGAGGTCAGAAAAAAGAGGTCATATCCCTGGGAACTGGTTGTGAGCTACCATGTACCCACTGAGAACCAAACCCAGGTCTTCTGGAAGAGCAGCCAGAGCTCTTAACTGCTAAGCCATCTCTCCAGTATCATGGTAATGTAGATTGCTAAATATGGCAGTCAGCAAAACATTTAAGAGAAGGGAAAGGAAGAATAAATTATGCATCTATATTTCAGCAAGGTGGCTATACAAGGTTTTGTTCAAGCACACACAGGAAAAAAACTAACAAGGACAGGAAGATGAAAAGAACAAACTTTTTTTTTTGTCATTTACTAAGAGTCGATATTCTAACTACCAATCAATCCTGAGCCCTTATTACTCTAATTCTAGCTAGATGCAAAAAGACTGATGTATTTGTACTGTGTACTGAATTTGCTCCAAACACGGTCACCTGTACAGCTGACACAACTCAGATCCACAATGACGGCATTAACAGGGATACAGAACTTGGTCTCTGGGCTCCTCGAAACTGCATTTCTTAGGATCCTGAAACACTGACAATAGCTCTCTAAGGCTGTGAAAGAGAAAGTCAACTACTTACACAGATGGAGACCATGTTCATTTCTTTGGGAGAAAAGCCTAACTGGGACGCTTCAAGATCCCCGTAGAAAACTGCATCATCAGTCAACTGTATTCTTAAAGGGCAAAGCCTGAGAATTTCTCTCCCTTTGAAATGAATGTAGCAACCTTATACAAACATACAACAGGATTATCAGGGTCACAGCCTTTTCAACTACAGGGTCCAATGAGAACTAGAGGAGAGCCTAAGGCCACTTGCTGACCTTTTAGCAAGTGTAGCAGTTGAGTAGAGAACTTAAACCCTTCAGGGACACTGAACAGCTAACAGCCATAAGTACAAGATGCCTTGCACTTTCTCTAGAGTTTTAAAATATTTAATATAAATATATCTGAAATATTTAATGCTATCTTTTTCATGCTTCTAAGAGTTTTCCCTAAAATCCTGTTTGGCGAAAGAATATACCTACATTTTCACCTTTTCCCCTTGAGCTTAAGTCTCCCAGGTTAGCAAGCATTTAGGTAAGCTATTTTTACAGAATTTTTTTCCCCTAATAACTGAAGGATTAACATGATGATTTAAATCCATATTCTCCCCAAAATAAGTCTCATATTTTTGTATATTACCAAGTATTTTTAGTCAAATAACACAAGAATGTACTTCTTTCAAAAGGACAAATCATCACTCCATCATGAACCAACACTGGAGTCAGAACTCCTAAAAGGAAAACAGGAAAAAAATGGTGCACAGCTAAAGCTATTAATATACAATGGAGACAAAGAGTTTATTTTTCAATGAGAATAACAAGGAAAAGAGCCTGATTTTGTATGGCTGCCCAATAGGACTTCCCACCTTAATTAGTGCTTCTGGCCCCTGAGGGGCGGAGCTTAGGGCCAGCTTAACCTCAGGCAGTAAGGGAAAGCCGGTATAAATACTCCAGGGCAGCTGTGGGAGGGCATTATCCACTGCTCACTGCAGAGGGAGCCAGGGAAGCGGCCCCACACATCTCCAGGAACTCCCAGCACCAGGTAAGCCTCTGCTGAGGGTCAGTGGGAGACATCCCTGCCAGCTGGCTTGGAAACAGGCTTCATTCAGTCACCTTTGTGTGTGTGCATGATTTTTAAAAGTGGCTTTCTACCAAAAGGTACCCAGATGAGTTAATTTGTATTCATCTATTTAAGACACTGTTAATGAAAATGACTGTATGATTTTTGCCTTAATGTGAATTTCAATTTATCTTGAAAGTTCTAGCTATTTCAAGTTATGTCAAAGACTCTGGATTATTTAATATAGTCATCTAGTAATGAGACTATTTGGTGGGGATCATTTTATTTTAAGGCAGCTAACAAAAACTAGTAAGACATATATATGCATGCAACAAAAACTTTCTTCTTACAGTTTTATGGAATATATTCAAAGTATAAAAGGTCAGTCATTAAAAAAAAAAACATGAGAAACCTATATAAAGCATCATTTGTAGAACATCACAGCAATGAAACAGATCAGTGATGGAGTGATGTGTAATTATTCTCTTCTGTTTTTCAGAATCCATTTGAAAATATGCTGCCACAAATACCCTTTCTGCTGCTAATGTCCTTGAACCTGGTTCACGGGATGTTTTATGCTGAGCGGTACCAAACTCCCACAGGCATAAAGGGCCCACTTGCCAGCCCCAAGACACAGTACTTCATCCCATACGCCATAAAGAGTAAAGGTAAACTCAACTGTACATTCTCTATTTACCAGATGTTAATGATGAGCCCTTTAACAAAATAACTTCCAGTCTGTTCGTATTCTATGTCTAAGTCTTGATTGGCTTGAGCTATTACAGTGCAATGATGCTTGGAAGTAACATGTCAGTATAGGAAGGTAACACCCTGGAGAAGTTGGTGTGAGAGAAAGACTGAGGCATATCAAAGACTTTTTAATTATCCAGACTCTAGAAATATTACTTCAATAAAATTAAGTTACTTTAAACTAAAAACAATTCCATAGAGTAGAAATTTTGTATCTAACTACTTATATAAACATTTGGTTTTAAAACTCTAGCCTGAAGATATTAAAGAAAACTGGTATCAAACAAAACCAGCCCTCAATAAACCTAATGGGCAAAGGAAGCAACAATTCTCCTAATTACTTATACATCCATATACAATGGAGTTGGTCCATACATGAACTTAACTGCTAAGTGCTAGCTGTGTGGGCTCAGAGTTCCAAGGGCTGCTGTAAAGTTTAAATGTGTCTACATGTGCCGAATGTGTATGTCTAGCTATTGCTACATTCATGCATGGTTTCTTTCCCTGCTCCTCTCTCAGGGAGAGCCTGAGACATTTTTATCTTTCTCTGGAATCTATCCCTCACCTGTCTGGCTTTGTTACTATGATGGATGTCGAGACAGTACAGGTGATGAAACTGTCAAGGAGGGCAACAATCAGGCCTGCTCTTTGCTAATTCCATCTATAACATCAGGCACAACTACTGATAATATAAACTATCTTCAGATTCCCTTGTCCACAGTATTTTTCATTTTGGCCATATATTTTGTCCTGCATTGATTGAAGGCATGTGTTATACCATTTAAATGGTGGAGTTTTGAAGGCAAGCATTTTGAAAAAAAAATCAAATGTTTAAGTATGTCTTTTTTAGAAGAGAATTTAGATGTTGCATGAAAGGTAGCTTAGTATTAAAAAGGATGATAGACACTCTTGACTGCCTCATAACATAGGTAAGCTGAAGGGAAGATAAAAGGAAGAAGGAATGAATAGAAGGCCGACTTAACTTACCTTAAAGCAGTGAGTGCGGCTGGAAATGCCAACGGGCAACGATAGGTTCAGCACTCTGATCAAATCCAGACTTTTTTAGAACCTTACACCTTTCATTATCACAAAAACTGTCGAATTAAAACCCAAATGCACCATGGTTGGAAGGGTAAAAGTATTTCTGTCTTCCCACCTAAACATTATCATTATCCTACTGTTCTTACAGAACAAATGGAAATATCATCTTAACAGACACAAAGCCAAAAAAGCTGTATTTTAACTATTAAGTCTACCTTGGTCTCTTTTTCATAATGAACAGAAATTGCATTCACTGCTCACCACGGCCAGGCCTGTAACAAACATGTTCACATCAAGGTGACAGCAGGAACCCACAAAGTTACTATGCAATCCCTGGGCAAATCTGCTCAGGAGAGAGAGAGAGAGAGAGAGAGAGAGAGAGAGAGAGAGAGAGAGAGAGAGAGAGAGAGATATCAGCCAAAGCCCATTCAATTGTGCTATGGGGAAGCTCCCCAGGCACAGTGCACAGTTGGACATGTAAGAACCTTAAGAGAAGGTAGCTTCTAGTATCTAGGGTTGCTGCTGCAACAGTCTTACTTTTCTAGACTGCAGGCTACAAGCTGATGGCTGTCCCCTCAAACACTTACAGAAGCCATTTTTACTTACACTGAGAGGTTTAGGATCCCAAGAGCAATGGTTCATGATACAAAGGTCCTCAACCTGTCACTGGAGGTCAAGTGGTGCTATCCTTTCCTGTCACATGTCATGAAAAACATATCTCCACAATTCCACGACAGTTATCTTTGTATAACTATAATCTTTATAATTAGCTGCTGAAGGAAATTCTGCATTTGAAAACTATGCCATTTGACTCCAAGCCATTAAAGATCCCTGATTTACTAATCAATCTTAACTGTGTCAATATTACAAATACTTATCATGAATGTATACCAAAGTTAATCTCAAGACTTATCTTTGAGAATATTAGTAATTACTGTTGTCTGACTACTCTTTTAAGTGCCAGCTATTTAATAGGAGAGGGTTAAAAAAATGAATGTACTTGCATATCAACAACTAACAGCTAAAGTAAATTATATTCTTAAAAGCATTAGCAAAGATAATTTAGAATTGTTAATAACTATTCCTTAGTCTCCAGTTTGACTTTTTAAAGTCACTAAAGTCTTAAGAGTTTATTATATTAAAAAAGCTTAGCCAAAAACTGATAGGTATACAGCTAAGCATTTAGCTCAGTGGTAAAGCCCTCACCTAGCATCTATAAGGACCTGGCTCTGAGGTCTAGAACACACACACACACACACACACACACACACACACACACACACACACCCCGTGCATAGTTAAACATCATTTTTACAGTTTTGAGCTATCTACTGTCTCATTAGATAAATCAGCATTACTTTGTACTTTGTACTGCTTTCCAACAGTACAAAAAAAATCTAAAAGTTTCTAGAAACTTTTTAAATAAAAATTGCATGAGTAAATATTAAAAATCATCTGCAACTTTACTGTCAACTTTACTAGTTAAATGTAATTTCTCTGAGAAATAAACACTTTGTATGATGCTTACAATGACTACAGCCAATAGACTGAAACAAGCATCGTCATCAGAGTACACGGTGGTGTCTAGTAGACTGTAGGCTACATCCCCCCACTGAGGTGCTTCTTAAAGTAAGCATCGAATGTTACATCTGAGGCCTCTAGGTCACCTTCTGTGCTTTCCTTATCTCAGTGGTCCAACAGTGTGTCCTGTCACAGGCACTAAATAAGGGGTTACTAAAGTTATGTTTAGCATACCAGGACAGTGCTTTGGTTAAATGAATCCACAGCTTTGCGAGATTAAGCACTTCCTGTGTTTTGATCATCAGTCTGAAACTATTTTATGAGCCTCATCAATATATTATGTATAAGTCCTGTCATTCTCTGTCTCCGTTGTAAGTTGATAAAGGAGAACAAAAGCCCAAGTACACATTGAGGTTGAAAAATAAGAAGTCTAAATCTAAGCTTGGTAGGTGAACAAATACATCACCCAGCCCATCCAGACCCACGCAGGACTGCTGTGTGTGTAGAAGAGTTACCTGAAACACAGGACATTACCAAACTCCGTCCTCATCATGCTTTGAGAATCTCTACTTGCATTTAATGTTACTTATGCTGGATGGTATGTCGGTGTGTCTTACAGGGATTCCAGTAAGAGGAGAACAAGGCATTCCTGGTCCACCAGGCCCAGCTGGACCTCGAGGACATCCAGGTCCCTCAGGACCTCCAGGAAAGCCAGGCTATGGAAGTCCTGGACTCCAAGGAGAGCCAGGGTTGCCAGGACCACCAGGAATATCAGCCACAGGGAAGCCAGGCCTGCCAGGCCTGCCAGGCAAACCAGGGGAGAGAGGACCATATGGACACAAAGGAGATATTGGCCCAGCTGGCTTACCAGGACCTCGGGGCCCTCCAGGCCCCCCAGGAATCCCTGGCCCAGCTGGAATTTCTGTGCCAGGAAAACCTGGACAACAGGGACCTACAGGTGCCCCTGGGCCTAGGGGCTTTCCTGGAGAAAAGGGGGCACAAGGAGCTCCAGGCGTGAATGGACAGAAAGGGCAAACAGGATATGGCGCTCCGGGCCACCCAGGCCCTCAGGGTCCCGCAGGACCCCCTGGACGCCCTGGACTGGGAAGAAGAGGTGAAAATGGCTTTCCAGGACAGCCGGGTGTCAAAGGTGACCGGGGATTCCCAGGAGAAACGGGGCCATCAGGTCCACCAGGGCCACAAGGTCCTCCTGGGAAGCAAGGACGAGAAGGTATTGGGAAGCCAGGAGCCACTGGATCCCCTGGTCAGCCAGGCATCCCAGGAGAAAAAGGCCACCCAGGAGCTCCAGGAATAGCTGGGCCTCCAGGAACTCCTGGCTTTGGAAAACAAGGCTTGCCAGGTTTGAGGGGACAGAGGGGACCTGCTGGTCTTCCTGGGGCTCCAGGTGCCAAAGGGGAACAAGGGCCAGCGGGTCATCCTGGAGAACCAGGTCTGACTGGACCCCCTGGGAATACAGGACCCCAAGGACCTAAAGGAATCCCAGGGAACCATGGAATCCCAGGTGCTAAAGGTGAGACAGGTCTGGTTGGGCCTGCAGGGCCCCCCGGGGCTAGAGGAGCAAGAGGTCCCCCTGGGTTAGATGGAAAAACAGGGTATCCTGGGGAGCCAGGTCTCAATGGTCCTAAGGGTAACCCAGGGTTACCAGGTCCAAAAGGTGATCCTGGAGTGGGAGGAGCCCCTGGTCTTCGAGGTCCTATCGGCCCAGTAGGAGCTAAAGGAGTGCCTGGACACAATGGTGAGGCCGGTCCAAGAGGGGAACCTGGAATACCAGGTACCAGGGGCCCCATTGGGCCACCAGGTGTCCCAGGATTCCCTGGATCGAAGGGTGACCCTGGAAACCCAGGTGCTCCGGGCCCAGCTGGCATAGCAACTAAGGGCCTCAATGGGCCCACCGGTCCTCCAGGTCCTCCTGGTCCAAGAGGCCACAGTGGAGAACCTGGTCCCCCAGGTCCCCCAGGACCCCCAGGGCTCCCCGGGCAAGCAGTCATGCCTGATGGCTTCATAAAGGCAGGCCAGAGGCCCAGGCTTTCTGGGATGCCTCTTGTCAGTGCTAACCATGGGGTAACAGGCATGCCTGTGTCGGCTTTTACTGTCATTCTCTCCAAAGCTTACCCAGCAGTAGGTGCCCCCATCCCATTTGACGAGATTTTGTACAACAGGCAGCAGCATTACGACCCAAGATCTGGAATCTTTACCTGTAAGATCCCAGGTGTATACTACTTCTCCTACCACGTGCACGTGAAAGGGACTCACGTTTGGGTAGGCTTGTATAAGAACGGCACACCCACGATGTACACGTATGATGAGTACAGCAAAGGCTACCTGGATCAGGCTTCAGGGAGCGCAATCATGGAGCTCACAGAAAATGACCAGGTGTGGCTCCAGTTGCCCAATGCAGAATCAAATGGCCTCTACTCCTCTGAATACGTCCACTCGTCCTTCTCAGGATTCCTAGTGGCTCCCATGTGAGCACTTCCTGTCATGCTCATTCTAATCCTCCGCTTAGAAAGGCTTCCCCCCAGTTCTATCGCTCCCTCCCTGGAGACGCATATGGAGGTACGCTAAAAATAATGTGAACAACATAACCGTTCTAAAGTGCACTCCCGAACAAGTGAGCAGTAACAGTGGGCATGTGAGCGTCCTCCCGGACACGTGGCAACCCTAAAGCCCGGGAACGTTTTTGTCATGCTATCAATATTTACATTTTTTAACAGAAGTTAAAAAAAAAAGCCTCACAAAAACAGAAATAAAACTCTAACTTACCATAAATCTCATTTCAAAAACTCAACATTCCCTTTTCAAAAAAGCTCATTTTTAATAATATGAGAGCATCTAGAAAACATGCAGGAAATATCACGTAACTTTATATTCTTTAAATACTTGAATATTCAAATTTCAATGACACTGTATACCCTAGGATAGTTCTGATGGTGCATCACTCGATGGCTAATACAACCCCTTTCATCAAGATAAATTCAAATGCACAGGTACATACATAGTTTTTGAAGTGCACATAAGAAACCAAAATACTGTATTAAAATTAATTTCAATTACAAGGTGCTTTGTCACAGCCGTTTCAAGCTTTTCTGCAATTACAGAAAGTCTACATCCTGGTGCAACTTGGAAACAGATGTCTGACTTATTCTTATGTCAGTAATACAGTGTGATTACTCTGATTTAATTCCTTGCATCTTTGTAAAATGGTTTTATGGGCTTATACAACATTAGAATAGAAACTTTGTGTGCCTTCCATTCCAGTGGAAGTATAAATTAACATTAAGGGGTTCAACATCAGACTAGAAATGAAAAGACATTATTTATTTATGCTCTGTACTGTATTTTTATATTACTGTTTAAAACTGGTAAGCTGTACCTCACTTATTAAAGCCTGGAGTATTTAATCTACTTGGTATTACAAAGCAATAAAACGACATGAATAGTCCTTTTTTCTACGCTGAGTTCATTTCAAGGCGACAACAGGCTGTTCTCAACTATGCTTTACAGCTTTTCATTGGCTGAAGCTAATAACAACAGTTATTAGGGGTGGGTGGCTTTACAGTTGTCATGCTCTCTCTGTGAAGGTGGGGATGGCACATGCCAGGTACTGTGAGGATATAAGCAACAGCCTCTACGAGCCTGGGCCAAAGCTGATGAGTAGACACAGGGAAATAAAAACACATAAACATCACTTCAAAACACTGGCTTTGTCTTGGAGGGAGAGAAGAAGGTGTCAGACAAATATCAAATTGGAACAAATATCCTGCAATTATTATTTACTGCCTTAGCACATTTTAGTCATAATATTTAAAATTATTTTGATGATTTGATTTACCGAAAAGAAGGCATTTTTTTTTTCCGGTGTCAATCAAAAGGCAACATATTTCAACACTTAAAATCCTGCTGATTAGCATCTACTGGCCCACTGGTTAATCAATCCAGTCTGACTCAATCACTAGGGCAGTGTAACATAAAGGCTATGCACTCCCTGAAATAAGACTCTCTAAACCTGCAGCAGAAGAAAACTAAAAGTCCTAGCTCAGGGGGGGCAGTAACTCTGCTCCCATTCTGGGCCAACCACTCCTGTTCCTTAAACAATGAAATAGAATGGAAATTCTATCAGCAGGCACTTTATCTGTCCCTCTGTTACCACTACGCTGAGGGTCACAGGTCATCAGCTCTGCTCTTAAACCAGAAAACAAGGACTGGGACTTTCATTCTAGGAAACATCCTCCTGCCCACGAAGGAGAACTGCACTGGGAAACATCTGAAGGTAGCTGGATAAACTGGCTCAGACTCCTGACAGTTATAACCACAGAACAGATAGAAATACAGGCATCAGGACTAATTTTAGAGCAAACATTTTTACCAGATTAAATCCCAAGTAAGAAGCAAAAGAGGTAGACTCTATCTAATTCAGTAGACATGGGCAGTCAACAAACCTCTACCAGGAGGCCTCTCTTCACGTTACTCACCCTTAAAGGCTGACATTTTAAAATTGTGTTGTATACCAGCAACTACATCCTTCCAAAAATCAAATGTTTTTTGACCTCTGTTCTGCTAAAAAAAGAAATTTCCAAATGTAACAAGTGCAGTAATTCTGCTTCTAAACATAGTGGTAAGCTACAGCAAATTGTAACAGGTATCTACTTTAAGGTAGGAATTTGGGTTTTAGAAAACCTGACAGATTAATACAGAAATATTCCTCAAAAGTCACTGCTACAAGTCAACGCACAAATAAACATCACTAAATATCACTGTAGTTCACATAGCCCAACTAAGGGAAAAATGTCCACTCATACAGCCCAACACTACAGAATATCTAACTATATAAGAAAGTTACAAAGCTCTGTTGTTTCTGAGATAACAGAACACACTTCTTAATGCATGATGGTAATACAGGGCCCAAAGCAGGTTAGCTCAGAATTCAGTGTCCACTTAACCCGCACTTCTATATAAAAATCGGTAAGTTACTGCAGCGGGATGGCTGAGCTGCTAAATCCGAAATGGAAATCATTTTATGGAAAATTTTCCAAGCTAGCAAAAAAAAAAAAAAAAAAATATATATATATATACCCAACTACACAACTCTACAGCTCTTTGCCTCATAGAAACATTAATAGTGTCTTCTCTTTATACAAAAAGGCCACTACATATTTATATATAATTATGCACATTACAAGATACAAAAGACTGATGACCTGGGCTGAAGTTCAGCAGTAGAGCCCTTGCCTGGAAGCTGCAGAACTTGGGTTTGGTCCCCAGGCTTGGAGGGGAGGGGAAGACTTGACACTCCCCCGACCCCCATTGGTGTCAGGTAAGGAGCAGACTCCACTTTATGCTAATAAAAACTACAATGCTGAGAACATGCCTCAGCGGAGATATGCATGCATGCTCTAGGCCCCGAGGAAAATCTCCAACTCCAAACTAAACAAAAATAGCTCCTGCTCAACGAAAACCTTCACAAATGTCTGACTATAATTCTCATTTTCATAATAAGCCACTTATATACTTAACTGTGACTTTAAAATACAATGTATGCAAAAAGAAAAGAAATACTGGCATGCAAACCCGGTTGCATTCATAGGTCTTAAATCTAGCTATAAATTGTCAAATCACAAGATTTAATTCATCTGGGCAGGCACAAAGCAAAAGATTAATTAAAAAATTTTGCCTCATGTTTCTCATTTGATATTCAAAATATATAAGACACATGGAATTTTTCTCAATTAACTGTACTTTTTTTTTTTAATCTGCTAATAAAACTAGAAAATATTTGTTCAGTGCATGTTTTCTGTTTCCTTATTTTAGACTTTTACGCCCCCTACTGGAGAAGAGGGTGTCCTTTTCTTGACCAAACTGCTTTTTTTTTTTTTTTTAAAAAAAAAAAGGGGTATCATTATTTAATTTTCCAAAAATATTTTTGACCAATTTCACCATGTTTTGCTTCCTCAGTCACCTCTGAAACCACCCAAAGAAAACTGTGAAATCTCAACCCATGAGCTACACATAATTAACTCCTCTTATTTATGGCTAAATACAGGGGGGTTTTTTTTGTTTGTTTTTTTTTAAAAAAAAAAAAACACCTTAGCGCCCACTCACCTTTGTTAAAGAGTCCACCACTCTGGCGCACAGAAGAGCCCCTGGCAGGTCAAAGTAGTTATCGTAGAAATAACACTTTCCTAAAACAAGCAAACAAACAAATAAAAATCAGTGTCATCAGTGTCCCCTGCTTATAGAAAATAGAGAGACGTGTCCGAGGAGAGTCTGGACGCTCATTCAATCATCTCCATTTTATGTCACTCTGTGTTGGAGGAAGAGAAGAGGTGTGAGTGCAAGTGGAGGCCGGACAACAGGTGCCACCATCCACCATTTGTTTCTAAGGACGCCGGCTTCTATGCATTCCCACTTCCGAGTGCTGGGATGACAAGTGCATGTGGCACATGACAGGGTTTCTGAAGGTGATTTCTGGAGATTGAACTCAGATTCTCCCCAGCCTTTTTCATTTTTATTTGGGGGCATATTTTATTCATATTACATTTGTCCTTGAATGTACAATGACAGTTTGCTGGATATGGAGAGAACTTTTTATAGTGGTTTTAGTGAAAACTCCCACTTCAATTCAAATTGGCATTGCTACAGGCTACCCTTTTGTTCATATTTTAAAGATTTATTGTTTAATGGAGTGCATTTGAGCATTGTCTTTGCATGTATGTATGCACTCTATGGGTACCTAGTGCCTATGGAGGCCAAAAGGGGGTGCAAGAGCCCCTGGAACTAGAGTTACAAACAGTTTTGATCTATGATGTGGATGCTGGGAACTGAACCTGGGTCTTCTGCTAGAATAGTGCTCTTAACTACTGAGCCATCTCCCAGTCCCCATCCTCATCTTTTGAGGAATGTTTAAGTTCCAATGACACTAAAAGAAAGTTGAAATAAGAAATCTGTAAGTTAAACATTTTATTAAAACACATTTCAATAGCAAAATATATAACCTCAAAGCAGAGTATATTATCAGTATAAAATGCAATATGAAGAAGCCATAATATATTACTAGTCACCAAATTTCATAACAGTCAAATCTAACATTAGAGTCCTATAAAACATTCTCCACAAACTTCCCTAACACCTGTGCTGATTAACCCATGCAAACACTGCATTCAACTTTCACGCTCCTTCAGACAAATCGGAAAACCTGAGAACATTCAAAGTAATGACAGGAAAAAAAGTCATGCTTCATGAGTAGCCTGTATCCGAAAAACTCAAGGGTCTCACCTGAGAAAAGAATTAAGGTTTAGTCTGTGTGGCCTTGAGGTAAATCGAATCCAAGGCCTTCCTTGGCACATCTGTCACCTTTGGATTGCCACGTCCCAGGTAACTCTCTCTTCTGATGGTGCATGTTGCATCCCTGTGACCCAATATCTGACTCCAGCTGTGCTGCTGAGTATCATGGCACGACAGATGTAACACAGTCGTCCTGTCACCACATGGCCCAGATGCCCAACTCAACTAACTCACCTCAACCTCCAGTGAAATCCAGAGCCCATTGTCCCCTATTTCTATAATACTGAATGTAAGCATCATCTAATTGTATTGTGGAACCACTAGACCTTTTCTTCATGCTTCTCTACACTAATAAAATTTTATAATGGGACGGCAGAAGGCTCAGTGGTTAAGAGCGTGCACTATTCTTCCAGAGGACCTGAGTTTAGATCCCAGCATTCAAGATTCCAAACACCTGTAACTCAGTCCCAAGCTGTCTTGACATCCTCTTCTGGGCACTGTGTGCACTTGCACTTAAAAGGTTTTATTTTTATTAGAGGCAGGCCTTTATTGTGTATCATAGTCTGATATCCTATGTGGGGTACCAGACAGAACTGGTTAGGTTGTTGCAAGTTTAGAACCCAGGTAAATAGGTAAACCCCAGCAGTGAGGTGGAAACACAGAAAACAACCCCAGGCTCTGACACCTGGATGACAACTCTGCCCAACAAACCAGGTAAGATTTGAATTGAGAACAGCAGGGGTTCAAACTTACTCCTGACCAGGTTCCTGTCTTGGAATAAATGACCATGACAACCCACTAAGAAGACCATGACAACAGGTCACGTAGCATAGAACCTAGAGTTCTCCATGCTACTGAGGTATCCAGATAGGCTCCAAGTGTAGCCATGAGCTTCCCTTCCTGGGCATCCCTTCCTGCAAAAGGCATTTTTATCTCTGGTTCACCCTGAGTAAGATGTATGCATCTTCATCTGCCATGAATAAAGCAGTTAGACAAGCAAGGACCATCTCCTTCTTCAAGGACTGCTGTGGGGTTTGGGGGAGGCCTTCCTCAGAGAGTGACATCGAAGTCTCCCTCCCTACTCCTGGCACTCACTTGGAGCTAACCTGGAGACACACACACACACACACACACACACACACACACACACCATCACACCATCACACCATCACACCTGTGCCTCATAGTCCCCAGCAGTGTCTATGTTCACAGGAGTTTGAGAACCACAGCATCTGTCCCAGATGTTTCTCACCTAGAGGAACACAGGCTGGGACTCCTATCTTAGACTGCATTCCCCCATCTCTGACTGGCATGTTGGCGGCCACCCCACCAGCAAGGAAGAAACACAGCCTAATACTTCTGCCTGCTGCGTTTCACCTCCCCTGAGTGGCAGGCACATCTGTGGTGCTGAGACACCCCAGCAGTGAGGTGGAAACACAGAAAACAATCCCAGGTTCTGACACCTGGATGACAACTCTGCCCAACAAACCAGGTAAGATTTGACCCATTCAAAGTCACCAAGATGCACATGGGGAAATGAAGCAGAAGGAGCTGTCAGTTCAAAGAAAGAATGCCCTTAGGTGGGCATGCAGTAAGCAAATGAGCCTGTCATAACTGGGTACCTGCTTTTTCATTGCTGTGGAATACTCTGCTTTTAAAAATACTCAAGATTTTGAATGACTTCTGAAGCAAAACACTTAGCTATGTGCTTAGCTTTCCCTGGAAAAGGGAAGAAATGACTTAACAGGGCTTTTTGCTCTTGGGAATTGAACATACAACTTCACACATACTCTACCAGTGAGGGCTGCTCCCAGCCAGAGAAAACAATTCATTATCATTACTTGGGAAGGAAAATTTGACTGAGATGTGTAAAAGCATCCAATACTGAACTCTAAGGCAAAGTCTCATTTTCCTTACCCACTGATTTTGTCAAACCCATTCACACCTCCTAATACTTTCAGCTCACCAGAAAGATAAACAAACATCTCAAAAGAAGGCAAATGTAAGAGGGCCACACAATAGTAACAAGCAAATGTTAGCCATTTTTAGGTTGTCACAGGTCTGAAAGGGAAAAGGTGCATTTTAATACTCTAGAGCAGTAGAAAAAAACGGAGGTTTAAGGCAGAGGGAACAGAGAAGCAGCCTAATTCTAATGAGGACTCCTTGTCCATCAAAAGATCTTAACCACTTCAAATCAGTCCATGCATATCTACGTCAGTAAATAATTTCTAAAATATTGCTTGTTTAGCTTTGGTTAAGCTCATCACAGACTTGAAAAGAACATGGGGAGTCATTTTAGAATAAAAATCAGAGGCAGGTGATAGGGCTGTCCGTAAGAAAGCAGAATCTAAGGGGACGGGAGTACAGGCGGTGGAGATATGAAGACGTGGGAGACGGGGAAGCTGAGGACAGAGCGTGCTACTAACTGCTGCACGAAGAACCCAGTCCAGCTAAGGGATGCACCATCCACAAGGTGGTCCTTTTACTCCAGAACAAACACAAGTGAAAGGAGATTCAAGGAAAGCTTCCTCACACCAGCAGAAACGTGGCTTAAAAGGAGATGCTGAACTAATGCCAAACAGAAACCAGACATGCTTGAGAAATAACATATCCTAGTGCCATAGAGTTCCATCCATTCCTTTGGACATCTTGCTTGGCAAGGGACAGAGGTGTTTCCTTTCCTTGTGCTCTCACACTAGAGGTAACAGGCTAGAGTGAAGCAGCATGAATGAGGACGAGCCCTACCTGAGCAGCAAGGAATGTCACCGATCGACACACTGCCTTTGTCTGTAGCACAAGGCTTGTCTGATGTACAGCGTTTGTCTGACGCACAGTGCCTCCAGTCTTTCTTGCCATAGGTCTCAGTCAGTGCCTCTGGAGTCATCATCTTGGTACCGTGGCTTGCCCTGTTGAAGAGAAAGGACTGCAGAACTCGTTACAGTTCCCGTGATTACATCTTTGAAGACAGTGAAACTACTTAACCCCATTCCCACTGGACTTAACATGTGATCCTCCTGCCTCAGTCTCCTGAGTGCCACTCATGGGCCACCATGCTCAACTATTGCTTTTGTTTTTATGTGTTTTGTTTTCAGCTGGGTTGATCTTAACTGGTCTGGGATTCTATAAGCCCTTCATGGTCATAGCATAAAAGTCTATTCACTTAAGGCAGAAAACACTTGCCTTAAGTAACACAAGTGAAAGTGGATCAGTTCAAAGCTTACTGTCTGGATGCTCTGGGATTTCTACCACAGCCCTGGCTCTTCTACGTTTAGCCTATCCACTAGCAAATGAGGAGGACCTGCCCTACACGGGGGGACTGCTGCAGAAGGTGTTGTCTTTTTGTAGAGAAGCTGTGGTGTCATCAAAAGACGGGACAAAGCCAGTGTGGCAGCACATGCTTCAAATCCCAGCTCCTCCAGCGTAAGGTCAGAGGACTGCAGGTTTAAAGCCATTCTGGAAACCTTAAGAGAGACCTTGTCTCAGACATAAAAGGAAAAAGAAAGCATTGGGAATGTAGACTAGTGATAGGAAACTAGTCTAGTGTATGTGTGGTCCTGGATTCTAACCCCAGTAACACGCACATGTGTACACACACACACACACACACACACACACACACGAGCAAAACACATATCCAACTGGAACAATATTAGGAGACAACCAAGTAGACAGGGTGGAACGGGTGACATTGGTAGCAGGGAAGAAGAGCAGGTTAGAATACGAGCCACATCAGCTCCACAGAAGTGGTACGCCCCTAGCACCAAGGGCCTGTGGAAACAAGAGTGGACAATCCACCCACACAAGGACACGTACATCAGACCGCCAAGCATGCTGGAATCACACTGGCAAGCAGCAGGCAGAGGAATGTACCAAACAAAACGAGATGAAGAAAGTTCTATGCTCAGAATATTGCTTCTGCAATGTGAAAGTTGATATTTTATATAGTTCTTTACAAGAATTTAATTTTGGTTGGAAAATAATCTGACAGGGAAAATGAAGAAATGGAGGAGACCAAATAAGGAAGAAAACAGAGAGTTCTCTTCTTTAGAGGCTGTCACTTCAGAAGACTGGGTCAAGATGGAGGAAGTCCAGAGGTAAACATGGGCAGACAAATATCTACTGTCCAGCATCAAAGACATCATCAGGGAGATAAAGTGTGCTAGTAGAACTCCAGGTTATTCAGAAGCTGAACTGGGAGAGACAGACTGGACAGACAGACAGACAGACAGACAGACAGACAGACAGAAATGAGAAACTAGAGAATGACTGAAGATTTCCCAGAACATGACCAACTTGACTACAGACTTAAAGGTCATGGGCACAGTATTTGCATACAGATAGACACACCCCCTAGCTGCCTGAAAAGATAGGCGAATAAAGGACAAAATAATCAGAGATAAGGCCATACTTGCTCCTTTTAGACACACCTCAGGGAAGAGTCTGGAGGAAATATGAAAGCAACTTGATTACAAAATAAATGATCTTTCAAAAGTATCCAAAGAGAGAGTGCTTGCATGGGCTCTATATTGAGTCTTCTTTGATGCTGACCAAATGGGTATGAATAATAACAGAGCACTACTGTATGGTCATGCTGGGATAACAACACTGTGAGTATGTGGTGGGAAGTAGATCTCCACTCCACGGTGCTCTCCCTAAGACTCAGCAGTGATGACAGCTTCTTACTAACTGCTTTTCATACCTTGATCAACCTGAGAGGTCTGCATGCACTCAGAGAAGAAGGATGAAAAGGAAACCAGAGCGTGGGGCTGACCTGGTCCACAAGGAGCCCTGCATGATGGAAGCAAGTAATGGCCTAAAGTGGTATACATAGACCAACAACCCCTACACAGTACCCATCAGTACCTTCTTTAATCAAAGGATCCCTGATGGTATTCTAAGTACCCAGTGAAAAACAAAAGTGCGATATCCATGATCTTTTGAGGATGTGGATCAAGTGGAACATTTCTACATTGTACAATGGAGTCAAACTTGTATAACCATTCTGGACATCAACTTGATGATTTCTCAGAAAATGGGAATAGATCTACCTCAGGAAGCAGCTACATCACTTCTGGGCATATACCCAAAAGATGCTCCACCATCCCACAAGGACTCTTGCTCAGTTATGTTCATAGTAGCCTCATTTGTAATAGCCAGAAACTGCAAACAACTCAGATGTTCCTCAACTGAAAAATGGGTAAAGAAAATGTGGCTTATTTATACAATGGAATACTACTCAGTTTTCAAAAACAAGGACATCAGGAATTTCGCAGGCAAATGGATGCAACTTGAGAATATCATCCTGAGTGACGTAACCCAGAACCAAAAGTACATGCATGGTATATACTCACTTATAAGTGGACATTAACCATAAAGTACAGGATAACCATGCTACAATCCACAGACCCAAAGAAGCCAAATAACAAGGAGGAGAATAGTTGAGTCTTTCTCAGAAGGCAAAATAGAATAGGTATCAGAGGTGGATGGAGGGAGGGAAGTGAGTAGGAGAGGGGATAGGGAGGGAAGGGTATCAGGTATAGGGAGAGCAGAGAAAACGGAAATTGGCTGGGGGCATCTCTAGGATGTGCCAGAGACCTGGGACAGAGGTGAGGGTAGGAAGGCCCTAGGGTGTCTACATGGGACAGTCTAGCAGACACTCCTAGCAGTGGGGATGTGGATCTTAAAGTGGGCACTTCCTGTAGCCAGGCCGGACTCCCAGTGGAAGGATAATAAGGACAGTAACCCATCCACAAAACCTTTGACCCAGTATGTGTCCTGCCTATAAGATATGCAGGGACAAAGATGGAGCAGAGATGGAGGGAATGGCCAGCTAATGACTGGCCCAAATTGAGACCCATCCCATGAACAAGAACCAATCCATGACACTATTAATGATGATATGCTATGCTTGTAGACAGGAGCCTAGCATAACTGTCCTCTGTGAGGGTCCACCTAGCAGCTGACTTAAACAGATACAGAGACCCAGATCAAAACATCAGACAGAGCTCCAGAAGTCTTATAGAAGAGTTAGGGGCATGATTGAGGGACCCAAAGAGAATAGGGACTCCACAGAAAGACCAACAGAGTCAACTAACCTGGACCCTAGGGGGCTTCCAGCGTCTGAAGCACAAACCAAAGAGCATATATGGGCTGGACTATGTTCCCCACATGTATGTAGCAAATGTGCAGCTTGGTCTTCATGTGGGTCATCCAACAACTGGAGCAGGGGCTGTCCCTGACTCTGTTGCCTGCCTGTGGATTCTGTTCCCCTAACTGGCCACCTTGTCCGGCCACTGTAGGAGAAGATGCCCCTAGTTCTGCAGTGACTTGATGTGCCCAGGATGGTGGTGGGGTGGGGTCCCCCTTATCAGAGAAGAAAGAGGGGGGTGGGGGGAGGGTGGTGATACTAGGATATAAAGTGAATAAATAAATAAATAAATAAACATTTAAAAAAGGGCAGGCAATGACACAAAGCATGTTATTTTCTACTTTATCTCATGAAAATATTTCTAAGAAGTTAAAAGGAATACAGAACTATTATCTGTTGTCTGACTGACTAAAATAATAATGCCATCTTGTAGCTTAAGGACTGTACAGTAGTAATAAGGTATCGTGGAGCCTTTGACCACAATAACATTGCATTACCTGAGCACAGTGCCGTCAGCTGCAAGTTTAATGAAGGTCCCATCCTCCAGATCCAATGCCAAACCCTTGCAACTAAAATGGAAACATTTGATTATCAATCAGCTCATACACTGAATTTACCTCAGAGAAAAAAAATCTGCATTGTTAAATGTTACAATGTTAAAGAGATCTTCTCACCTGAACAAAGGGTTTGCTAATCAATGTGGGTGAGCATCCAGAAACATGAAGTCTCACTTAAAAACAGGAACGTACGGAAAATTGCCCAAGAGGCCAAGGGTAGCATGTTTATCTTAGAAAGTCTTTAGACTTTTGTAAAAAAAAAAAAAAAAAAGACATAGCTCAAATGAAAAAATACTAAATGAAGATTATCCTGCACCTTGTTAAAATGCACCAATGTTTTCCATTATTGAAAATACATGGCCAGGTGAGATGACTCCGTGGGTAAAAGTGATTGCTGAGCAAAGCTGACAACCAGAGTTCAGGCCCCAGATACATGGTGGAAGGGAAAACACTCTTGCAGTTGACCTCTGACCTTCGCATGTGTGCTGTGGCACATATGTGCCTGTACCTGCACACACACAAACACACACACACACACACACACACACACACACACACACGAGTGTGCATGCTGCATGTGCGTACATATGCACATACAAATCAAACTGAAATACATACAAACAGAAATGCTCATGAATATCCACATCCACACACATTCACAATGCACAAGCTAGCTAACCTCTTTGCCAGGGTGTTTTCTACATTGTTTCTAATGTACTTCCATATAGGTTTACATATAAAAACTTACTGGTCAAGGCATCTTATTGAAAACTAGTAAAAGAAGGTCAAATACTAAATTCTAGGCTCTTTATTATAAAAGACTTGTGGGATCTGGAGAAAACTGGATAGATTAGGTGTTGTGAATAATTAACAGCAAAGCAGCACACTGGCAGGCAAAGAGCAATGTCAAAAACACATAAAAGGGCGATTGGGGGTCATTCTTTCCTTCACAGTAAAGTTTCTAGGAACAATAGGGTCACATGGTAAGAGCTTTCCGTTACCTCCCAGGCCAGAGAGGATGTACTGAAAGACAAATCTCAGAGGGACACACAATGAATGCGTGATCATTCTGCATGGATTTTTTATAATTATTATTTATAACCTAACAAGTATTTTCTTATTTTTAATTAATTTGTATGCATTCTGTACATGTTTTTATGTGTGTTCACATGTGTATGCCTGTGTGTAGGTGTAAGCCAGAAGCTGACATCAGGTACCCTCCCATCTATCCACCTTCCTTTTCAACACAATGTCTCTCACTGAACCTGGAGTTCACCAGTTGGCTAGGCTGCCTGGACAGCAAGGCCTTTGAGTCCTGTGCCTCTGCCTCTCTAAGGTCAGGATGAGAGCAGCACTCTTCCACTCCTCCATCCCTCCTCCCCACTTTCTTTCCTTAGAGAATTCTGTGCACATGTACAGTGTGCTTTAATCACACTCTCCTTTCCATATTCCAAGTCTTCCCCATCCTCCCTACTACCTATTCCCAACTTGTCTCTCTCTCTCTCTCTCTCTCTCTCTCTCTCTCTCTCTCTCTCTCTCTCTCT
>NW_021604635.1:8683213-8690533 GCF_004785775.1 Grammomys surdaster | reverse complement strand
TCTCTCTCTCTCTCTCTCTCTCTCTCTCTCTCTCTCTCTCTCTCTCTGCGTGTGTGTGTGTGTGTGTGTGTGTGTGTTAAAACCAGAGTCCACTTGGGGCCACTGGTTTTACCAAATGAAATGTGAAATTAGTCAAAGGACAAAATAACTTCTAGTCTAAAAGTTTTGTGTTTAATGAATTAAAATACAGTGCTTTGAACATGTTCAGACTTTAGTATGAAAACGCACTTCCAGCTTGTGACCACTTGCACATGACTAGCCTCTCAGAGGCTCCATCCTTGAAGAAAACTAGTGTTTCCTCTTCTCAGAAGCCTTCAGCTGTCAACAGCTCATGAGCTAAGGGTGGGATTTGGTCCCATCTCCCCGCTCCACGCTTGGGTTTTAGCTGACTTGAGCTTGCTTACCCAGGACCAGTTCTGATGTGCAACTCTCCAGCTGAGGACAGCTCCCTTGCAGTCACTCACCACTTTTACCTTTTACCATCTTCCCACCCTCTCTTTCTGCAGTGATCCTTGAGTCTAGGGAGTCACTCAGCTCCTTTTGTTTCTGTGGGCTCTGGAAGACTGAACCTCTTGTTTGCAGATTGCTGTCTAAGCTATCTTTCCAACCTTACTTTAAGACACAGGGACTTTCATGCTGCCCAGCTAACCCTGAACAGCATCCTCCTGCCTCAGGCCTTGGGTAGCTAGAACTATATTCATCTTTGCATGCATATGCTATCACACCTGTCTAAACTGAACAACTTAAATCAAGCCTTCTTGCTTCTTTTTGTTGTTTAAAATAAGGATGGAAGACCCAGAATGCCCTTTGTGAAGTTGAAAATCAGAAGCAGGGAGGGAATTGAACAGTAAGAATCATAAAGGAACATTGATTCAAATGCCCTGAAGCAGTCACTTATTTAAACATGTTGACTGCTCTTCCAGGGTTCTTAACAACAAAACAAACTTGTTCACAAAGATGTAAATTACAATTCTTAGTAACCTATCAACCTTCTGGGTGAGACTGACTGAAACTACATGAAAATATCCTCCAAGTAGTCAGAAGCTGAAAGTTCACTTTCATATTAAATAAAGTCTAAACACGTTCAAAGGACAATATTTCACTCTACTAAACACAAAACTTTCAGAATAGGGGTTATTTTGTTTTTTGACTCATTTCACATTTCACTGTCCGACTTCACAGAAGAGTATAAAGTAAGATTTTATCAGCAACAATGAAGAGGCACAGGGGATGCAGATGAAAAAGGGGTTGGGAGACTTACCAGAAATCCCAGTCCTCTGGGGTCAGAGTGAGCAACTCCTCGTCATAGCCTTTCTCCTTGACTAAGAACTGAGCGAAGCTGTTATAAATGAGCTGCAAATAAGGGAAGCAAAAAGAGACATTAACTAGAAAGTTCACTGTCCATTCTTAATTTCACAGACCTGAAATCCTAACAGGATCACTGATAGACCTAGGTAGGCGGGGAATATCTGTAACTGTGAAGCTCTGCAGTTTAACCCCTTCCTAGGTGAATGGTCAGCCCAAAACTTGTATCACCAGCACACAGCCACATAACCAAAGACAGGTATTAATTTTATACCCAGGTCCTAATGGACTGGAAATCATTGTTAAAACCTGACTACAGCTATGAGACCAGTGATAGTCAATCTGTGTGGGTCACAATCCCTTTGGCAAACCTCTTTCTCCAAAAGTACTTACTTTACAATTCGTAACAGTGGCCGGGTGGTGGTGGCACACGCCTTTAATCCCAGCACTTGGGAGGCAGAGGCAGGTGGATTTCTGAGTTCGAGGCCAGCCTGGTCTACAGAGTGAGTTCCAGGACAGCCAGGGCTACACAGAGAAACCCTGACTCAAAAAAAAAAAAAATCCTGTTTCTAATTGTGTTATGGCTCAGTCTTAGCACACACCTTTAATCCCTCTGGCTGGAATACAGATTCATCCGAAATATACATATTTAATCCCGACAATGAGGGTAAAGTTAGTCTGTTGAAGGAAGCACCCATGTCTGAAAGTGATATCTAATTGAGTGGCAGAGAAAGTGATGAATCAGAGAAAGATGTGACAGAATAGGATCTGTGTTGGGAGCAACCTTGCTTATACTCTGAAGGCCTAAGTCAATCATAGGCCTAAGTCAGACATACATGCCTACTAACACAGGTCTTGGTCTCTGTAGGAAAACACTAACCCTAGAACAGATAGCTATAGATCTCGTAGACAAGTAGCCATGGTGGAAAACTACCAACCTAGATAAGAACAAGTAGTCATAAATCTTGTAGATAGGTAGGCCTGGTGGAAAGTACCAACTTAGATAAGAACAAATGAATCATAGACAGAGTCATAGTGACCTGTTTGGCCCTGCTTCTTCTTTTATCCAGCCAATACCCTGTTCTGGAAGATATCTCTACTTCCCCTGAGAACACCTACGCTCCTGCGTCATCCCCTTCCCCACATCCTGCCTCTATGTGTATATAACCCCTGTGTGAAAAATTAAAATCACGGTTTGATCAGACTCTCTAGACAAGTTCTTTGAGTTCTCCTGTCCCAGTTCTCTCTTCCAAGTCCTCCTGATCCTAGTTCACCACCCTGCGGATTGGGACAGATCTGCCAACTCTCAGAAGAGAGAGGAAAGGGAGGCTACTTGAAGGGCCATGCAAAGAGAGAAAGAGAACAGGGAGAGTTTTACAGAGACAGGCTGCAGAAAGAGAACAAGCTAGACACAGGTGAAGACAGAACAAGCTAAAGAATGAGGAGCCAGGTTAGAACATATGGTCAAAGTTAGTTTGAAGCCAGGCAGAGCATTCAGGTAGAGGCCTAGAGAGAGGCCAGATTGAACTAGTCGACTTGGAGAGGAGTTTAGAGCCAGAACAGCTAAGTTGAACCAGCCAGCCAGCCAGAGATCAGGAAGACCTAGAAAGCACTAAGTCTCAGAGACTGAAAACCTTCTAGGCCTAGATAAGATTGTACATAGGGTAGAAGCTTCCAAGACGAAGCCTAGGCTAGGAGATGAAGCCAGTAAGCCCCAGAGACAACAATTATGTCAGGTGAGTAAAAGCTACTTGTACAGAATACACCATACCAAAAAGAAAAAAGTGACTACTGTGTCATCATATTCAGTTAACTCCAACCATGCTGTAAATCACAAGCCCAGTGTGCTCAAGACATAGAAAACACTGTTGATCAGGCTGTAGCTCAGATGACAGAGGCTCCAGGGTGTGTGTGTGGATGGGTGGGTGGGTCCAAAGAGTAACTAGGAATATTTAAATGTTGAGCGTTTGGAGAAGTCAGGTTTTGAGGAAATTGGAAGCAGAGACACAAAAAGCTTCCTAAGAGGGAAGAGAAGGACTGGGGGTAATTTCATAATTTAAGTACTGAGATGAGACTGTACATGATGAAGAGACACTGAAGGGGACAAGGGACAAGGCCCTATCTCCCGGACAGACAGTAGCATGCAGTAGCATGTAGCAAGCCTTGGCAACTACTGCTCTCTACCATAAGGATGGAAAAGAACTTTACATCATC
This sequence comes from Grammomys surdaster, assembly GCF_004785775.1. Lineage (NCBI taxonomy): Eukaryota > Metazoa > Chordata > Mammalia > Rodentia > Muridae > Grammomys > Grammomys surdaster. Next base: position 8,687,014 of record NW_021604635.1, on the reverse strand, counting down.
TTTCTGGTAACAGGTTGCTGTCCACCTGTGTGTGGTTGATCTGTATCCCTATGTCCTGGTGTTCAGCACTCTGTGAGATTTAGGATTTCCATACCAAGCATAACCAAGATTCACCAGGGTATCATTTTCAGCCTTTAAACAGCACTGTGATTCAAAATTCGCAGTAGAGTATCTTGTGAACATTGTATCCTAAAATTTTTATGCTCACACATGCACAAAATTGGCTTTTAACATGACAGAGGTTAAACAACATTCTCCATGAATGAAGGTGAGTACATATGAAGTGCATAAGAAAATATGAACCAGACTGGAATCTGAAAGCCATGGAAGGAAGGTAATTAACACCCAGAGAACACTGTGAAGGAGTAGCCAAAGGACCAAGACATAAAGAAATGTCTTCAAACTGTCGTTATAAGAAAGGAAATGAGAACTGTGTAACTGGCACGCATAACAGTCCCCCACCAGGGAACACACGCCGTTTTAAAAAAGCATCTGTATGCAGAAAACACACAGGAGTGATTCAGGAGCTTCGTTTTTGATTTTGGGGGACCTGACCGACTGAAGCACTGATAGAATCATACTGACCCACCCTGGCTGTTATCTGCACTCGAATACCCTGGGTGCAAACCATAATAGCCAACAATCGACTGCACACTTAATCCTCGCAAGTGAGGCTGAGAAGGAACCCAGATTATATAACAGTGTCACAGAGCTAGGCACTTGTGCCAGTGTCCCGAATCAGGTAATTTGACCGCAGAGTCCTGCTTATATTTCTCATTGTGATATTCTTAATTCTTTAGTTTCTTGTGAACCCAAAGGGTCAGAGAAAGCAGGGCAATTAAGATGAGGGTACAAGCCTACAAATACTGCAATCTACTCCCCCCCACCCCCCGTATTCTGGGTAGATTCTGTTGAGATTACAACTTTATTTAAAATGCACAGAGCAAGTGGTAGGTGAACAAGTGCTTGTTTTCTTCTCTTGGTAAAGACAAAAGTAGGTCTAAGACGTTAATGATTTCGACTAGTGTTTCTCACAACACTATTATACAATCTCTCTCTGCTTGCAATGCTTAACTCTGACAGGTGATTATTTGGGCGTGTAAAAGGAAAGATGCTGCCATGTTTTCTTGAAGTCCAAAACAAGTGGCTGTACCCACTCAGCCCAGAGGAGTTGGAAAAAATACCAGAGCCTGGGATCAACAAATGACACCCAAAGCCCCCGACCCCGCTTTTCCAGTGTTCTACAACCCCGTTTCCCAGCTCGGTCTTGCGCTATCTTCTGCCCCCGGCTTCCTTCTCCGGACCGCAGAGCCCTTGAAAGTACACTTCCGCCCAGCGGCCCGGGACCTACGACACTCTGCGCAGCCGCCTTTAGAGGCTGCCCGTGCCACTCACCCGGGCGCTCTCGGGCAGGTTGTAGCGGCACAGAGTGTGGTCGAGATCGAAGCCGACCACGTCGCAGGCAGCCAGGGAGAAGTGCTGAGCCATGGCAGCGCAGCGGCGGGTACCCAGACCGGAAGGCTGGGAGAGCGTGCGAGCAGAAGTTGCCTGGACCCGACAAGCGTAACTCGCAGGCACGCGGAGCGGGGCGGGGCCTGACGGGGCGGGGCTTAATGGGGCAGGGGCTTATTGGACTTAATCGAGACAGGCGGGCGGGGTGTGGTCTGGTAGGGCGGGGCTAGTTGAGTGGGGCGGGTCCTGGACACAAGCCGCGGTTGCGTTCCAAACGCCACAGGTCCCGCCCCTCCTGCGTCTCCGGTCGGTGGCCTGCCCGCCTATTGGAACATCCCAGCTTTGCAAGGACCTAACCCTAACCCTGGTTCAGACCGTTTCCGCGGCTTGCTTCCAGGCAGTACAGTGGAGCAGGTACGCTGGACCTCAAGTGCCCAGCTAGTACCCTGCTAGCCAGTGTCCCCAGCTTAAGGTTACACCGGAATAATCGGAATTCCCGATCATCTTTCAGGCGCCACACAGCTGAACGATCCCAGCAAAGCCTCATCCTTTGAGGCTTGAGTGTGGAACAGTGTGTGAGATGGAGAAAATGATAAACACAAATAATTGTTGGACCCCTTTAGCATAGTTTGGTAAGTGGTCTTTGTATGTTGAATCAACAGCTTTATTACTCTATAGTTTGGTAATAAGATATGAAAGACATTCCTTGCATCATTTCAGCTCTTGGAATGCGTTAGAAAATATATTAGACATTGTGGAGGACCACCTTACCAAAGGACACCCAGGCTGGTTATATTAGTCAGGGTTCTCTAGAGTCACAGAACTTATGGAATGTTTCTGTATATTAAGGGAATTTATTGTGATGACTTACAGTCTGTAGTCCAACTAACCCAGTATTGGCCAGCTGATAATAATAGGAAGTCCAAGAATTTAGTAATTGCTCCATCCCATGAGGCTAGTTGTTTGAGCTGGTCTTCTTTAGAAGTAGGTTCCAACAGATGTGCTGGCAAGTAAATGCAAGCAGTCGAATCTTCCTTCTTCCAATTTCCCTATGTAGGTCTTCAGGAAAAGGTGTGGCCCAGATTAAAGGTGTGTACCACGGCGCCTGGATCTGGGACTTGCTTTGTCCCAGGCTGACCTTGAACTCAGATATCTCCTTGTTTCAGTCTCCTGAGATTAAAGGTGTGTTGTCTGGGCTTTTGATGGCCACTGTGCCTCAAGATCTCCATGCCAAAATCCAGGTCAGAAACTTGTGTCTTCTAGCCTTAAGATCTGGATCACAGGTGAGCCCTACAATTCTGGATTGTAGTTCATTTTAGATATAGTCCAGTTGTCAATGGGGGAATGGTGGTTATTTGATTATCCTGCTTTTAATTGAGATTCTCTATGAAGACATCAAAAATGCTACAGATGAATGGAATATACTACCCAAAGCTTTTGCAAGCTGGAAGTACAGAGTGATAGGAATGATGATTTGTTTGATTAAGGATTATACTATTTTAGATTCAGAGAACTCAATACAGTAGGAACAAAGGATGTCAGAGCCATTTAACTTCCAGCCTCTGTGTGTGAAAAAAACAGCATATTAAGATTTTTATCTCATACTACTCCTCCATTTAAAAGAGAAAATACAAATAAATTATCTTCATACTGTTACTCTAAATTTAAAAGAACGTTTTGTCTAATGATAAAGAACAATTGAAATGGCATAATGATATAAATAGTTGAGAATTCCACTTAACCCTTCCAGATACTAACTCTTACAAGGCAAATAGACCAATGAAGGTCTGCTAATTACAGTTCAGTGGATAGTTTGATTTATTAGGGTGCTTCCTTGTAATACCTAATGGACTCATTTGAAAACATATTGACAACTATTTTGTCATAATGAGTCTCAAACAAATCTAGAATAGAAACAGGATAAAGTCCTCTAGAAAATTGATCGTGTCACTAATCAGAGCTTAAAGATCACTGAGATCCTTCATTCTTTACTGTTTGTGAAGAGAAAAGGCAGGATTTTTTTTTGTAGCTCACACTGATACAGGAAACTGTGGGGTCCATGAGTGTAAAAGCAAGGTCCTTGAGTAGGCTAGGGCATCCTAGCTTCAAAAGGGCTTTAACTTGGGCTGGAGAGATGGCTCAGCGGTTAAGAGCACTGACTGAGCCTCCAGAGGTCCTGAGTTTAATTCCCATCAACCACATGATGGCTCACAACCATCTGTAATGGGATCCAATGTCCTCTTCTGATATATTTGAAGATAGCTACCATGTACTCATCATACACACACACACACACACACACATACATATACATATACATATACATATACATATACATATACATATACA
>NW_021604635.1:8663632-8683203 GCF_004785775.1 Grammomys surdaster | reverse complement strand
TATACATATACATATACATATACATATACATATACATATACATATACTGTAAGGGTAAAAATTAAAACAGCCCAGCAGAGACCACAAACAACTTGGCAAAGACCGCAGGACAGCTTGCTGAGCTTACTGAGAGTAGCCATAATAAAAATATCAAGCCCCTCTAGGGACGAGGTGACCAGAAATGTAGAAACAAACAAAGACATATCTTGACCAGTCTAAACACACCCAAGTGAGTAATGGGCCACCTGGTGTTTATCCTAGAAGGTCTGAGGCTTCATGGTCAAAAATAGTGGGCCATCCAACCTGTCAAAATGATTGCTTACGCAAAGTGCTGATGTTTGAAATATCCAATCATATGTAATCGCGCCAGAATTTCCCGCTTTTCCCTTCCCCCTTGTGCCTCCCCCTATAAAAGTTCTAAACTTCCTGGGGTCTTCATCGAAATTCTCTCCCCTGCGTGGGATGAGTTTCGATCCAAGGGCCCTTGTTAGTAAACTGCCTTTTGCCATTGCATCAAGTCAGTCTCTCGTGTCTCCTTGGGTGCGCGCTAATTGGGACTTGAGATGGGGTCCTCTTTCTGGGTCCTTACAATACACATACACATACACATACACATACACATACACATACACATACACATACACATACACATACATATACATGTAATAAAAAAAAGAAGGGCTTTAACTCAGGAATTATGGTGCCACATAGTCACTATTAGTAAAACTTTCACTGAATTAGTAGTTCTGGGTTCTTGTCTCTCAAATTCAGAGAAAGGAGATAGGAGGGCAAGTTGAGAAGTTGAGAAAGAAGTTTTAGTCCAGGATTGTAGATGGGAGCTTAAGATAAAAGAAGGCACAGTCCCTAGGTAGCTGGAGCAAGTCTCAGGATGGAGTACCAACAAGGAAATTCTTATAGGTCTGATGGCAGAAGCTGAAGGTGACCTGGGAAGGCCATTGCTCAGTCCATTTGCCCCCCCCCCCCCACACATCTATCCAGTTCCAGTTACACCATCATTTACAGTGTCCAGGTGGTAGAGCTCCTCCAGATAGTACAGAGAGGTGACAGAGCAGGAACCAGAGGTCCCTTGTGCATTTCTGGCCTCTGTGTGGAACAGAACCAAAGACATTTTTACACCTGGCTAGGGACAAAAGTCTTTTGAGATCTTTGCTTAACTAACTTCTGTCCCTTGTTAGTTTTGGTGGAAGCACTGACCTCCATAATGCATCTGTGAACCTAAAGTAAAAGGCCTTCCAAATCTGACTTCCATTTTAGTTTAAACTTGAAGGCCACAGGTCTCCCTAGAAGAGACTGTGTATGTGAGTGTGTGTTGGGGGATATTTGTGTTAACAGGCACTTCAGAGACTTTCTAACTGTGGTCAGTAATCATAGCCAGGAGTGTTAGAAGGTTTGATTCTTGATTATGTCTCAGAAACTTCTCTTTACAAACTCCCTTGGGTGTTCTGAACCAGGAATAGAAAATTTTTCAGAGGAGGAGGGAAAATAAGTTATTGTTCTCAAATAGGGTGTGGGGGTTGTCCCCATTTGTAGCCAGGTGACTCCAGGATGGAGTTGGCCATTTGACCTGTTCAGCAGTAGTCCAATTCTTGCTAATCAACCAGTATTTTATTTATTATTTTCTTCTTGTCCAGAGAGCCATTTCACTGGAAAGAGAATTTTCCCAGTTATTCAGTTTCTTGAGCCCTACCCACCTTTTGCTGTCCCTTGTCTCAAACCTCATCCCACCTTCTCTCTAAGAACACATCTCCTTCCTTTTGTTCCATTCCCTGCAGAACACTGGCCTTAAAGACAAATGCTCTGGTTCATGAAGCTTATTGTTTTTAAATAAAGATATTTCTTCTTCTTACACATTAAACTTTCATACAAATAACACAGATTCCCTGTTAACAACTAAAAGTTAAATCCCCTGGTTAAATATTGTATTAGTTACTTCTCCCCACTGCTGTGATAAAATCGACCTATTACCAAGGCTCGCAGTTTGAGGGTACAGTACATCACAGGGGTGGTTGCATGGTGGCAGAGCAGATGGATACAGCCTGGATGGCAGAAGCATCTGGTCACATTGCATCTGCAGTGTGGAAGCAGAAAGAGATGAATGCTGGTGTGCAGCTCTTCTTTTTCTCCTATCCATGACCATAGCCTATGGGGTGATAACATACACATTCAGGGAGGGGCTTTCTGTCTCATTTAAACCTCTCTGGAAACACCCTGAAGACAAACTCAGAGGTTCGTTTCCTAGGTAATGCCTGGTCCTGAAACGGTGACAATCAAGATTAACCATCACATATATAAATTGTTTCACTGAATAACATGTTGAATATCAGTGTTATAGAGTGAATTCTGTCTCTTCCAAGTCATATGTTGGAGCCCTGTCATGTAACATGACTGCATTTAGAGACTGCCTTATGGGGAGGTGATTTTGTTAAATAAGATCATAAGGTCATGGGTGTAGGTCCCTTGTCAGATAGGCTTGTTGTTCTGCAAGAATATGAAGTGACATCAGAGATCTCAAGCACAGAATAAAGGCCATGTGAGAATCTAATCAGTGCTAGCCTACCAGCGAAGGAGATAGGCTCCTGTGGGAACCAACTTTGATGGCTTCTTTGTCTTACAGGTTGCCTATAGAACTACGAAGAAATACTCTGTTGTTAGGAGCAGCCTAGCCTGTGGGTTCCTGAAGACAGCCTAACTAGACAAAGTCAGTTAGTAATCAGATTGGTCTCTAATCAATATTGATGTGTTAAGTGTAATGAGCATTGTTTGCCATTTCCAAGATCCACAAAGAAAAGGAACTTTGTCATTGGTTAATTTTTACAAATCTAGATACTTTTAAAAGTATTCCACTTACTGAGTCTTGTAACTACAGTTACATAATAATGTATAAATTGTCAGAAATAGGTTGTAATATTGCTGATACTCTAGAGTTGAATTTCATCATTAAAACTCATTCCTCTCCTCCCTTCTGACACTCTTGCTATGTAGCTAAGGATGGTCTCAGATGGATAATCTTCCTGCCTGATAATCAGTACTGGAATTATGGGCCTTTAATTAAATCCCTATGCCCCATCTAGCCTTTTAGTAAGAGTATTGCTTGGGCACTGTGATCTATGGCTTTTACTTATTATTTACCTAAATACTAACTCAGATTAATTAGCTTGTTTTGGATTATGAAGCAACTCATTAAATGACCACTTATGACTCTACAACTTTTTAAACATATAAATAGGAAACATAATTTGTCCAAGTATGATTTTACACAGAGAAGTACATGGTCTTTCTTTCATTAATTTAAAATGTACTTTTTCTTGGTACTCCTAATTAATCAATGGAACATTCAACATTTTATACACCCTAAGCTAACCCACATATTCTCGGTCACACATATCTTGATTAAACTGTAGCAACAATCTTTATTTAGAAAGAATGATAAAATTTACGATTAATTCTTAATCTTTAAAAAGCATGCTTGTAATATTCGATAAAGCCATTAGGTGGCACTAGCTCTACATAGGACTGTTGTCCATTTATTTTTCTTTTGTGAGCTTTAGATCTTAACATTTCTTAATTAAAAAACATTTCATCTTGGGGACTCTGGTTCTAATATTGCAACAAAAAGAAAAACGTACTTAGAAATTTCACTGAGGTTTTCATGTTTGTACTTACTTTTGATGGTGGTGTTTAAAATATGAAATGAGCCTATTTTGCAGAGAGAGATAAAACATTAAAGACAGAACTGTGGGCCAAAAGGATCCCAAAGAGTGTGCCAATCGGTCAAAAGGTAAATAATAAATGTTACTTGTAGGTTCAAGTGACCAACTCACACAACATTGTGCAGAGTCTTGATTCACTAGCAGGAAAGTTCAAAAAGACATGTCAGTAAACTCAAGGTGAACTCAGTTCAGTTCGAACTCGGTGTCTTTTGAACTGACAGCAACTTCACAATGCTTTACTCCTGGCTTCTTTGTCAGACGTGAAGCTTTGGGATTGCATGAGAGCTAATGTGATCTCTTTGTCACGTCTCGGAAAGGTTGATGACGACCATGCATGTGGCTCTTACTGAACAGTACATGTCCTGGGTATATTCGTTGCTGTTGGCCAGGCTGGCCATCAGTAGCAATCCCTGGTGTGTAAACTGCAAACCACCTCTTATCATGGTATTATCAGAAAAAAAAGTTCAGTTTACTCTTAAGAAAGCATGTTAGGCATGCCACGCCATCCTCAGCCAACCTCTGAACCTCTCTATTGCATAGTTAAAGCAAACTATCAGCTTTGGAAACATGGAGGTAGAGAAAGGAAAGGCTATGGTAGGCTGACCATAGCAGGCAGGTTCATTCTCAGACACTGGGTTCATAGTCTAATCATGTTCCTCGTTGTCACAGGACTCTGTGGGAGGACACATCCTCTTAAATTCCCCAAACAAATAAAGATCAAATTCTTTATGGTTTGGGCTCCCAAACTCACATGGAAGGCATTGGTTCTCACTTAGGGGAATCCTTGCATGGGGAGAGTGTAGCACTTACCAGAAAGCTCACTAAGGGTCTCTTTCTAGCCTGTTTCCCTGAGACTGTATTACTAGATCAAATATATCATGTCTAATTACATTTGTCTCAATTAAACATTACATAGGGTGTATTAATACTAAAAAATACCTATTGTATTCTTGAACTTTCAATTAAAACCATTATTTTGTGCTATTATTTACAGAATCTGGTAGCTCCAGTCCATTTCATGATCAAGTTTTTGGTTGAAAAGTTGTTTTATTTCTTTTTAACATTTCTTAAGATTTATTTTTAATTATGTGTCTATGTGTCTGCATGTGAGTATGTATATGTAAGTGAAGGCGCCCTTGAAGATCAGAAAAGGACATCAGATCGTTGGAGCTGGAGTTATATAGATGTTTGTGACCTGTTAAATATAGGTGCTAAGAACTGAACTTGAGTCCTCTGGAAGAGCAAGTGCTCTTAGCCTGTCCTCCCACGAACCATTTTTCTAGACTCTATGGTTTTTGGTTTGATTTATGAGTGTGTGTGTGTGTGTGTGTGTGTGTGTGTGTGTGTGTTTGTACGCATGCATGTGTGAGTGTGTGTATGATGAATGTGGAGGTTTGGGAACAACTTCATAGCGTGCTTCTCTCCTACCTTTGCTTGGGTATGGGGGCTTAAACTCAGGTCACCAGGTTTTATTGGTAAGTGATGGTCCATCTCATTAGCCCCCAATGGCTAGGAGCTAAATTGTTTTATGTGTTGAAACTCTAACCTTTATGGGTTCATCATGTGACTATAGTTGGAGATAAAGCCTTCGAGGATGTGGTTAGGCTAAAATGAGGGTGTAAGGTAGTCTCCAGTCTACACTGGCTAGTATCCTTACAAGATGAAACTTAGACCTATAGAGATACAACAGGATTGTACAGGGAAAGATCACATGAAGACACAGCAGGAAAGGAAGACATAGTTAGATCGGAAGACACAGGCAAGTAACATTCGTCAGTTGGGTGGGCCTCAGAAGAAACAGAACAGACTGACACTTTGACTCTCCCTCTCCAGAGGCATTAAGAAATGTGTTTTGTTTTTAAATGCATTTTTAAATGGTGCCTCATTGGTAGTATTTTTTCATTAAAGCCTTGCTAACCAATACAGCGCTCAAGACTCTGTCTACTGTGAGTTGAGCCCAATCTCTCAACTTAACAAAAATCATCGCTCTTTTTGTTACAGGAAATCTCTCTTTGAGGACTAGGCTGAGAATATACTACTGCTGTTTGCTGGGTGGTACAAAGAGCTCACTGAATTGTTCAGTATTATATACGATGGGAGTAATATAAACCAAAACATGATGGGAACACACCAGGCCTTTCTATGTAAGACTGGCACTCCTAAGGGGTTATGGGAGATTTCTGAGATGGTTTTGGAGTCTGATGAGCATTCTGGTGATAGCAGTAGCAAAGAAAACATCAGAGACTGAGATGGCCCTTACATCATGGCTCTACATTCCTCTTCTTCCAATAAGGTCTTGATTTAAAATTTTCAAATTTTTAAGTGATTTCAAGTTTAGAGTCTGAAATGGAAACTTCTAGTTTATTTTGAAAGTTAGTTATATCAAATGATATAACTCGGGCACACAGGTGAAAGGATGTCTTGCTAAAGCAAACACATGAAAGAATGTTTTCCTGTCGTAGACACAGGTTAAAGGATGTTTTCATATAGTAAACACAGGAAAGGACCTGTGATGGAATATAAGTATGACCCCACAGACAGTGGGAAATGAGCACTGATCATTGGTTTGGTTTCTCTGCCTTGCTGTTCTTCACTAACAACATGCATGTATTGGTTCGCCTTACATAGTGTTGTTGAACTCAGCTTGTGGCAACGCTGCCATTGAGAGAAATTCACCCAAGAACTGCTTGTGAAGTTCCTGCGGCAGCTTGCCACTTCAGCACCTCACCTAAGACAGGATTCAACCACTATTGGTTCATGCCTGGTGTCTGCCTGCTGAAAGGACTGGACTGCAGTTCAAGTGTGGCATCTGCCTGCCTAGAGGACTGGTCTGCTACTTCTGAGTCGTATTTGGTGTTTGCCACAGGACTGAACTGCTGCCAAAGAAGATGGAGCTCGACCCCAAAGAACTATTGCTGAACAGGTCCACTTCCCCCACATCCTAATAACTTTTCTCTTCCACGGTGGTGGGCTAGAGAAGTTGAACCCTTATTAAAAGTAGGTTGCAAAAAAATGTATGCCTACAAGAGAAACCCAAAATGAACATATTTTAAAAACCTGCTATAAAGTGGTTTCTTAGGTCTCAGTCTTGAGTCTGTACCTTTTTGATTCCAGAGCAGAAAGTCAGATCTCATAACTTAAGTGACCGAAGGCATGATAGAGAGGGAGCCACATTAAAGGATCCAGTAATCATTCATTTAAAGGATCATTCATTCACTAAAGGGTCCATCAATCATTTATTCATAAACTTTTTCTGAAATTGTCAAGCATTACCCTTTGCTTTGCCTACTTGAGCACACAGATCCTCCCTACCACATTAGCTAGAGCTGAGAATTGAGCTCTTAGAGCTGCCTTGTCTAGGAGGAGAGCTGAACCACTCACTGTCTGAAGGATGTTAGTAAACATCGGGCCTGGTGCCATAACCCATGTCGAATGCTTATGGCATACATGCAACTTGCATGGTCTCCTGAAACAAAACAGGAACGCTGTGTGGTGGTTGATAACATTTGTTTCTAATTCCTTTGTCCTTCAGGATCGTGTGTGTGTGTGTATGTGTGTGTGTGTGTGTGTGTATGTGTGTGTGTTATGTGATTCGAAAAGGAAGCTTATGGTGGTTTGAATATGCTGGGTTCTTGGGAAGTGGCACTATTGGGAGGCATGGCCTTTTTGGAATAGGTGTGGCTTGTTGGAGGCAATGTGTCTCTGTGGGGGTGGACTTTGAGGTCCTATGCTTAAGCTCTACCCAAAGTGCAAGAGACCTTCCTCCTAGCTGCTTGCAGAAATCAGTTTTCTGCTGGCTGCCTTCAGATCAAGATGTAGAACGCTCAGCGCCTTCTCCAGCACCATTTCTGCTACATACTGCCATGCTTCCCGCCATGCTGATAATGGACTGAACCTCTGAAACTACGCCATCCCCAGTTAAATGTTTCCCTTTTATAAGAGTTACTTTGGTTATGTTGTCCAGAATCCCTAACTAAGACAGAGCTCTTGGATACAATGTTCTCTTCTAGAGTTAGCTGATTCTAAGACTTCTGCCCCATCATCATGAAGCAAGCTGCTCAGTTCGCAAGTCTCCTTTACACAGGTTTCCATAATGTTTACACTTAAAAGTCTCTCTGAGGTTTGCTTCATTTTCATTACCACATCTTAGAAAGAAGATATGGATGATGTATTTGGAAATGATCAACAGAACTTAGCAACAATTAGAGGGAGAGAGAAAAAGGATAGCAAACACAGTATAAGATCAATATCAAGATCACTGTAGATAGCAATAGTTCAGTACTGCTAGGATGTCCCATGAAATACAGTAAAGCCTCAGAACCATTGCTGGAAGGGAGAAAGGCTGGGCATTTCTCCACTGGCTCCTTTTCTGTCTTGACTGAGAGTTACAGCTTTTCAAGCTGTATGTAACCTTGGGTTCTTTTGGCCTCAGAGTTAGCCCCTGAGCACCAAGATGAAGAATCAGAGATCTATTGAGGTGACTTTACTGCCAGTGTGCTATGAACTGGCTGAAATCAGAACTGGGCTCAAAGGTTGAGGATGGGTCCCAGGTGCCATCTGCTAAACCAGCCATTCTTGTAAACCTTAATCACTTCAACATAGTTTGCAAAAAAATTATTTCACTAAGAATCTCTCTGGGATTGGTGTCTCCATCTGTTGGTCAGTCTGCAGCCCACTATTCATCTGGTCCTCTCCTTTTGTCCATCTGTGATCTTGTCTGTATTCTCTCTCTAAATAGAAAGTAATAAACTTAATGGAAGAGACCACAAATGTTTCAGCCACGGCTTTCCAAATATGTTCATGTCATGGGTACATTGAAACTCGTAGTGTTTATTTAATATGGTAGGGCAAAGGGAAAACCTGGTCCAGCTATTTGGGACAACCAAGGCTTCTGGAGTTCAGGTCATCCTGCTTAGACCCCAGGAAAGGGTCAATACGTATCTTATCATAAATATAACTGAGCATTGATAGGACACACTGGCTGAAATACTTCATTGAACCCATTGTTTATTTTTCTGTTCTTTTTATTTTATTTAAAATTTTAACTTTTTATTGATTCTTTGTGAGTTCCACATCATGCACCTCAAACCCACTCATTACCCTGTCTCTTCATAACTACCTTCCACCTTTGCAATGTCCCTCCCTACAAAAGAAAATAAAAAACAAAAATAAAACAAAATAAACATTTAAAAAAAACATAAGAAAATCTCATTGTAGAAGTTGTAGTGTCTCGTTGGTGTGTCCCATAGTATATCCTGTAGTCTACATGTCTTTACTTGCAAACGTTCATTGCAATGAGTCATTGGTCTAATTCCAGGCCTTTGGCTTCTGCTGCACCATCCGTACTTGATTCTCACTGGGACTCCTCTCAGAGATCTTCCTGTTGCCCTATGTCGTGGAGATCCTGCAGATTTGGATCTGTAGGATCCACTCCTTCACAGGCTCCAGCAGTTCATAGATGAGGTAGATATTGCAGTGGGCCAACTCAAAGCCCTGGGTCTTGCCTGGATAGTAGCTGAGTTGGGCAGCCAGCCAACCCTGCACCCACACCACTAGGGCAAGGTCTCCTGCTCTGCCCAGCTAGCTCACACAATGTTGCAGCTAACAAGGAGCAGAGCCAGCTCTCCCACTCTCATACCCTCAGGGATGGCTCTCCACACCTTCACCATCAGGATCAGTTAAACTGTGCTACCAGGGAAGGCACAGACCTGCTCTTCTGAGTACTGAAGCTGGTGAGAGGCAGGGACACTGCTCTAGCTCTCATGACCTTAGGGCCAGCTCTTTCACTTGCTGAAGGTGGCAAGGGGTTAAGGGGAGGAAGACATCTCACCCAAGCCTATGCTACCATAGCAAGTGGCAGGGGCAGCTCTTCCAAGCTCATGCCCTTGGGGCCTGTTCACCTACAGTATCCCTGTGCCAGGACAAGCTCTACTATGCTGCCCAGGAAAGAGGCAGGTTCCACTCTTCCTAGTGCTGCAGCTGTGGAGGGGTGGGCAGGACCAGCTCTCTAGAATACTGCAGCCAGTAAGGGGCAGGACGAGCTCTGTACAACCCTTGGGCATCAACGTGGTTCTAGGCAGTGGCCCAGAACAGGATGTCCAGATGGTCTTTAATAGTAGTATGAGCCACAGACATCCACACAGACTCCTTCTGTGACGTGGTCACAGATCCAGACATGGCCCTCAGTGGGAACATGAGCTGGGACTTCACCGTGGCCTCAGGTGACAGGACAGGCTTCTCATGTCAGGCTATTCCTCTCCACCCTTTAGTCTCGCCCTTATGAAGACTTCCATCTCTCTTCATAAGGCTCCAACTGTTTTACTTCTCCTTCTGTCCTGATCTGACCGCCACCTACGTGCACATTGTAGTGGCATGGTGGCAGGGGAGCCTCTCTTCTTTTTAATTAGTAGTAAATTCTTGAGTTCTAACTTTTTAATTCAAATAAGCAGATATTTACTGTATCTCTATTATGTGCTTCTAGAATATAACATCAGGCAGCGTGGCAGCTTCCATAGAAGAGCCTGGAGTTCAAGGAGAAAATGCTACATATTTTTGACAAACCTATTAAAATATTGCACATAAAATATAGAGAATAAGAGGCTGTGGAGCTGGCTCACTGGAGGAAATGCCAGCCAGTCAAGTATGAGGACCCATGTTCAGATCTCAAACACCCACGTAAAAAGGCAAGCGTGGTGCCTGCAATCCAAATACTAGGGAGGCAAAGACACGGAGGTCCCTGTCACTCACTAGCTAGGTCGTCTGGTCAGTCAGTGAACTCCAAGTTCAGTGAGTGATAGAGAGTGGACATAATCTCCATATACATGTTTACACATGTGCACCTGAACAAATGGATACATATATTCAAATGAATAAAATAGAAGAACCAGCCAACCCGGCCAATCATCTATGCTTACTTAATGTTATGTGGTCTTCACAGCCTATCTATCCCATCGGTTGTTTATTCCTTTATTTTCATCTCTCATGTTACTCTTAGACTTAAGAGTCAGGTCTAGCTGTGGGAACCTGAAGGTGTCCCTACTTCTAAGTTGTTACACTCTATTTTTGTGATAGTTTTCTCTACCAGCTGTAAGTTATTTTGAGCTAGGTACTTTGCCTCATTCATCTTTGTACTTCAGTGACTAGTTGTACAGCCTGGTTCATTCTGTAGAGCATTCATCGGATCGATTTGGGGAAGTAGACAAAGATCTCTTGGACGCATTGATCATCTAGTCTTGCTGGACTACAAGTGAGCTCCAAGTTCAGTGAGAGACCCTGCTCCAAAACAAACAAACAAACAAACAAACAAATCATCTTCATCATCAACAACAACAACAACTACAACATTGGTAAAGAGCGATAAAGACACTTGTAGTAGTCTAAATTAGAAATGGCCGCCAAAGTCTCAAGGATGTGTGGGCACTTAGCCCCCAGCCAGACCTGTTTGAGGAGGGTTAGGAGTTGTGGCCTCGTTGAAGCTGGAGGCTTTGAAACTTTAAAGACTTCTAGCTATCTCTCTCCGCTTTGTGCAAGTTGCTTAAAATGTGAGCTCCCAGCTAGCTGTTCTGACAACATGCCTGCTTCCTGCTCCATACTGTCTTTGACATCATCACCACACCCTGCCCAAAATGACTAATATGACATCATCTCATTCCAACTCCATTTTGTGTTTGCTTAGACAGTTCTCAGGATTAACCCCCCACCCCATGGTCATGGTTGTCTTGGCAACATATTTGAGATTTCCATGGCCTTGACCCTGATCCAGATGTACTAACAGAAGTAATTAATCTAAAATAAATAGAAAATTTATGCCAAAAATAATTGACATGTCATGTTATGTCTAAAATAATTATTCTGCCAGGAATGAGCATTTCAAGGTTACGTTGACCCTCATCTAACTTTGATGTCAATTATGGGTCTTTGTGGGATTTGCCTTTAAAATCTGAGCTTGAGACTTTTCAGAGACACAGGCCCACTCACTCTGTGTCTGGCCATCAATAAAAAAGACTGAAAACATGTAATTGGCTTGATCAGCATGGCTGTCAATAACTATCTTGTGTGTAGCATTTCAGTCTCTCTCTGTAACTGTAAGCCTAAATTAACTCATTCTTCCATAGGTTACTTTGGTTACAGTGTTTTGTCATAGCAAAAGAAAAATAGCTAATGCAATGTATTTTACTTAAAACATTTTACTTGGGATTATTGAGATTGGAAAGATGGCTCAGTAATTAAGTGTACTTGTTGTTCTTGTACAGAACCTGGGCTCAGTTCCTAGAACCTGGGCTCAGTTCTTAGCACACACATGGCAGCTTACAACTGTCTGTGACTCTAGTTCCAGGGACTCTGACACCCTCTTCTGGCTTCTACGGCCAGCAAGCACATGTATAATGCACATATGTAATGCACACACATATATGCAGGCAAAACACATATATACACGAATAAATATTTCAAAATATTTGAGATTATTATTCCTATGTCATAAATGAGTCTTCCTAAGACTCAGAAGTAAAGTCACTTGCTAATGGTAGAGAGCTGGCAAATGATACTAATATCATTGTAATTTTTTTCTTTTCTCTTTAGCTGAAGGGGGCACTTCTCTAACTGTTAAAGGTAGAACAAAAGACTAATATCTATGCTGGGCAGTGGTGGTGCATGCCTTTAATCCCAGCACCTGTGAGACAGAGGCAGGCAGATTTCTGAGTTCGAGGCCAGTCTGGCCTACAGAGTGAGTTCCAGGACAGCCAGGGCTACACAGAGAAACCCTGTCTCGAAAAACAAAACAACAAAAACAAAAAAAGGACTAATATCTAGATTCCCAGTAAAAGAAGTTCCCAAAGAACCCCAAAATGTTCAAAGGAGATGAAAATAAAAACATTAACTAATGTTGTGTCATCCTTTAAAAGCATTTTATAATGACTACCTCACTTAATCATAACAATGATCTTTATGGCATAGATTCTTTTCTTTATTTTGGCAGAAGAGAAATTGAAGATAATAGGATCAAAAGGATAAACCTCAAGCACTTCAATGATAGGAAGCAGATATGGGGAAGGTAACATCTAAAGGACCCAGCCCAGAGCTGACTCCTTGCTTTGAAGTGGGGAAACCAGCTGCTGCTGGTGTGTAAGAGGCAGACAATCTCTCGCTGTGAAGGAGAAAAGTGTTCAGAGACAGGAAGATTAGAATCAGATGATTTTGATACTTGGTTGGGTTCTTTTAAACAGAACTCATGAAAGTGGAGAGATGAATGACAGCCCTAATTTATGGAAGTTTTAATATCATACAGAAAGTTTTTGTATATGAAATCAACTCATATACACATATATGCACATATATGTATACACACACATATATATCACTTTAAGTACTTAACTCAAAGTTAATTTTGATTCATATGTATCTAAATACTTAAACACAACAATTGGTTGATTCATTTCATCAGTCATATATAATTGCATTTCTCATTTCCCAGAGCTATGTACAGTAGCCAGCCATCTGACTTTGCCTAGAGTTTACCCAGTTTTAATACTGAAAGCCCTTGTTCTCTGGTAAGCAAGCTGCTGTTTACTATGACACATACAAATTGTAAGCCTGCTAGCATGTAAATAAAGGTACCTGTCTTCAAGAGTTTATTTAGGTCAACCTGAGTCTTCTGGATTTTGCTTTTTCAAAATGTAATAATAATTTTTAAACTGCATCTTGATTTGTCGTAGGCAAATCTAGAGAAGAACTTTGTACATTAAATCTCTGAATTGTTGATTTGAAATGTTGCTAATGTTTCCTAAGGAGAAGCTGGATGCCTAGCTACAAACCCTCCACAACGGCTCTGTTGATTAGAGGTAGGTCTAGTATACAGCCAGTGCTCTGCTCCTGGCTCCTTGTGGGTCAGTGTGGAGGACAGAGACAGAGACAGAAGACAGACAGAAGATTCTCAGACAGCTTCACCCCTGTGATGGCAGTCAGGAGCCCAGACTTTCCATTCTGTTGTTAGCATTCTTGGGAATTTCCTCATGTCCTTGACATCTTAGCCAAATGTAATTTTAAGCGCTCAGTCTGTCAACTCTGGATAATTCTTAGCTCTGTCATACTGTTGTGGAGGGAATTGATTAATATTTATGAACACATTATATCGGAAAGTGCGGTATAAATATTACTGCATGCATTGAAAGATTGTTTCCTACATAGGATTATACACAAAGAAAATCAGCCATGGCTGTCATCTTCTTGGAACAATTTTTAAGTGGTGATCAGTTATCTCTGCTCCTCTCTCATCTTTTATTTGTTTAGTGCTCTTGTGATTTAATGTTTCCAATGACGATTTCTGTTAACTTTATTTTTTTATTGTTGTCATGCATTGATGTATTTTTGTTCCTGTTATGTTCAATACATCTTTCTATATCCAGTTACAATTTGTAAATCATTGACTGTGATTTTCTGTTTTGAAATTTGTCCAGTGCTGAAGAGAACAGATATGCTTCTACTTAGCTTCATGGTATGTAAAATTCCTGTGGTGGAAAGTCTTGTTTTATTCTTAAATTTGTAAGCATAAAATTAGAAGGAGATTTGATTGAAAAAAAAAAGGAATTTTGAGTATAATACAATTACACCTAAGTGTTGGGTTAAGTTTACAGTTCATATAAGGCAGAAATAATATATTTCTCATAAACCATGAAATATACTAGTCTAAACACATTTGCAATCACAATTTTTTATTATAATGCTAAATGTTAAACTAGCACTGGTCAATATCATTTTTGCTTTGTTTTGAGACAGGTTCTCATGAAGACCATATTAGTCTGAACTCTATGTCCCCAAGGAAGACCTGGAATTATGGATTCATCTGTCTTCAGCTATTCAGTGTTGTGAGCACAGGCATTCACTGCCGTGCCTGGCTAGAAATATTACTTCCTTCCCATGCTATTGTAGTGACACGGTAACTGTCACTTTAAATGTTTAATAATTTCTATACCACATCTATGTTAAAATTACTATTGTACATGTTTTTCCATAATTAAAGTGGTTCCACATTTGGCTGCATTAGGAGGGACAGTTACGTGGTCTTGTATGGTGTGTTTCCCATAAAATGCCATGCACATAAGGCAGATGTTTACTTCAGACCTAGTGTCCTACAGTATCAGTCCCATCCTCATACTCAGAGTTTAACAACTCAACAGATATTCATTTGAGAGTAATTTTTTTTCAGTACTCTAGTCCAAATTCTGGAGATGATAAAAGCTGAATTAGGCCCCAATATGAAGATCATTGTGTAAAACCGAGTTTTATAACCTTTTAATAGTACTTGATAGTTTTGTTTCAAAGCCCTTAGAAAGATGGGTATTGTTTCAGAAATAATTTATTCTTCTGCTGGTCTGTAACTTCTACATAGAGTACAGATTCCATCTTCTTATGTTTGCATAATGAACAAGTACTGTGAGTTCTATCTAGTAGGCAATATTTGATAACCATGCATTGAATAAATGATAAAAACAAATGGAATTCAAAGAGAGAGAAACAGTAGCCAAAGAGGATACTACTTTCAAACAGATATATGCCTTACCTCAATCACTATCACCCTTGTATTAATTTGGTGGCACTTTTGGTTTGTGATAGTATCCTTTATATATAGGATATTTTGCTCTTTTATTTAATTTTGTGCTTCCAACAGCAGCCCGGTGTCTAATACATTGCAGAAGCCCAGTAGGTATTTGTTGAGTAGGTGAAGCAAAGGAGATAAACTTCAAGAACTAGGGAAATAGATCCAGGTAAAAAGGTCAGCACTTTATAGTGGTGACTAGAGTACATTTCCTTCAAATGTGCCATTAGATGACTTAATCTTCTAAGGTAGATATATTACACACAAGTGCTTTTGATAGACTACTATATAAGTGTTTCTGTCATGGGGAAAATTCTAATTGGCTCTGACACTAACTAGGCAATGAAATTTCAGCAAATGACCTCCAGAAGCTGACAATGGACCCTCTGCTGGAAAACAAATTGGAGAATGGAAAAAAAGAGGGGGCCATTCCATCTTTCTTCCATGTAGGTCTAGAATGGTAGAGTGGATTTATTGCACAGTTTACACATACTCCTAAGGCTTTACATGCTTCCCTTTAAAAATGTGCATTGGTGTTTTGCCTCACACATGTCTGTGTTAGGGTATCAGATCCCTTGTAACTGGAGTTACAGACAGTTATGAGCTGCCATGTGGGTGCTGGGAATTGAACCCAGATCCTCTGGAAGAGCAACCAGTGCTCTTTACCACTGAGCCATCTCTCTAGACCCTCCCAAATGTTTTATATTTTGAACTATCTCTTAACCATGTATATAGAAATATGCACAGCCAATGCTGTAACGTCCTCACAAAGAAGAACACATATTACACGCTTTGTATGGTTACAAACGCACATGTCATTATGTTCACTGGGACAAAGTATGTTGGGGTTTAACTCCAACCCAGGCAAAGCAAATCACCTTTAGCAAGCTTTTATTTCATATGAGCACATTTACTTTGGTTATTCTCCATGGCACATTAAGCCCTGGAGATTTTGTTCCTTTCTCAAAATGAGCAAGCTTCAACTTTCAAGGCCCAACACAACTGGCAGTATTTGAATTGCTGTGTCTTACCCAGAAAACTGCACAACACAGCTTAACAGATTGTTCATTTTTCAGAATAAACCTTATTTAAAAAAATCATTAAAAAACTTAGCTAATAAAACCCCATGCACATAGCAGATACAGAAGCATTCCAGATTCCAGATACATAAGCATTCATTAGATTTGAAGTATTAAAAAAAAAAAGCATTTATTGTGTCTAAGCACATTTCTTTAACCTTGCCTTTCTGTGATAGAAATTTATAAGAAAAGTGGAACTCTTTTAAAAATCAAGGATTGAATGAAAAGAAGTGCTTAAAGACATGCTAACATTCGAACAATAATGCAAGCAGTAGAAGTCTAAATGTGCCCACTTAGAGATAGCCCATCATCAGAAGATAAAACGCCTAGTATATTGCTAGTTCATCAAGCGTCCAAGGAAAGGCCTCAGCCAGGGAGCTCTTGGAGCCCTGCCCAATGGCTTGGCATGGACACTGGAAAATTCTAAATCTAGGAAGTTAAGTATAGGTTTTTTTTCCCTTTGTTTCCATATAAAACCATGTATGTATAAATAAAGAACCTGTTTTTGTTGCTGTTATCATTGCTAATGACTAGACTTAGAAGTTTGTGCATTAGAGATAAGCCTACCATATATCTTCTAAGTAAGAAAATTCTGACTAGCTCTATAGCAATATTTTTTTCTCTTTAGGTTAAGATTACATTAATTTTATAGGGGTCTTGCAGAAAACCCGTTACCGGAGGGGAAAGCCTGGGCTTCAGGTTGTATGACTGGTGGCAAATCTTAATTAGATGGATGTGAAATTACCACAATAAAAGCAGAATCCAGGAAAGAGAAGTGAGGGGTTCTAGTCTAGGCCTCTTGGATATTGATTTCGACTCCAACTTCCCTCCCTTCTCCCCTTAGCCATATCATTTTTAAATTCCATCCCAAGTCCTGTGTGCCGGAAGTACAGACACCCGAGTGCTTACCCCAGATCTCCTGAATCACCATTTATTTTTACAAGGTGTCCAGGTGGTTCATATGCTCCTTAGAATTTGAGAGGAATGGAGGGAGGCTAGATCAAGCTTGTGGATGTTGATGACTACCTTGGATACTTTCAAAGGTGAGGAACTCAGACACCTACTAAAAATTTCCATTCTATCTTTAAGTTTCACCAGGCTGAATCCTTTCCTATCTATGAAACCATGCAGAATTTAGCAAGTTTTATATCTGGATGAAATTGGCCTTAATCATTAAAACTTACTAGTTTTTCAGTTGCTTTTTGTTTTATTCTTGTTTCAGTTCTTTCTGGGGCACAATGAATGTTACATTGTTTGTTTGTTTTAACTTGACTACTTAGTAACTATTCTTTAGACATTGTTCCTCTCACCCTTTAGTTACTTTTTTGTTGCCACATGCCTTTCTGGGGAAGCTTCTCTTCTATGTGTTCCAAGGTATATCAATAAAATTTCATTAATAAATGGTGGATTTTACACAAACTTATACATAATCTAATAATACTACCAACCTTCGTGACTCACACAGACTTGCTCTTAGACACCCAGAAGTCTCTGACATGTGGAAACCAAAGGAGGAAAGCTGTTATCCTTCCTCTAAACTTGGAGCCAGTACATATCTACTACTTCAGAGCCACAGAGTTCTGGGAAAAGAGAAACTTGCCTAATATTTTTAGTATCAGAATGTCTAAGACTCCTGAAAGGCAAGACCAGTGGTTTTTTTTTTTTTTTTTTCAAAGCTCTTTCCTAGTGTTAAAGTGTTTCGTTGCCTTGGCTTAGTAACCTTGAGTAATTGGCCCCCCAGAGGACAATAGGTGACCAACAGCTGTTGTGCTTGTTATGCTGACTTGCCATTAGATTCATTAGACACTCTCAGATATGAATAGATGTATCTTAGTGTTAGCAAAAACGACTCTGGCCTTTACATCTTGGTAATGCATTTCAGAATCTCTACACTAAATCATATTACCAAATATAAACAAAATAGAATCAAAATTTTTACTCAGTTTATATAAGCTTATGTATTGTTATTTTGCTGAGAGGAATATACAAATGAAGAGGTAATAAGAAAAGGAGAAAGAAATAGAGCTGGAGAGGATAAGAACTGAGAAATGATGGAAGAATTTATTTCATGTATAAATAAATTCTGGGGGAAAGCAGAGAGGTTTAAAGTATGTCTGTCAAGAATGTTTTCCTCTACAAACTAGGGCCCTTCACATGATCACAAAACCATAGGTTAGCAATATTGGCAATGTTTTAGGAGCTAGAGGCATTGTGTGGACTTTCCTTTTTCCTTTTATGTGTGTAGAGGGAGGTAATACTATATTATGTGACAGATATTTCCTGGGGAGAAGAACACACACACACACACACACACACACACACACACACACACACACCTACTCAACCCAGACGGGGAACATATGACAAAACCAAAGTAATGACTGCTCCAAAATCGAACTTGGCAAACCATGGTTCACTTGTATTTTGTTGTTGTTTTGTTTTCTAATACCAACTAATCAAATATAGGTGAGAGGTTACTTACTGGGGCAGACAAAGATGACTCAAAAGCATCATGTGCATTACTCAACAGTCCATTCCACCAAAGGTGAGACTCATGAGCACTCCAGCCCTGGAGCTCTGTGCAGATGGCTCTAGGGCCAGGAAATCTTTGTAGCCCAGCTGCTTAGTCCCCTAGCCATTGTTATTCCTCCTGAAGAGGGAAGGGCCCTTGAGAATGGTTCTACTGTCCTAGACTTGGGACTGATGTTCTCTTTACTCCTGAGTCTTTAGAGTTTCCCTTCCCTCCTAGAGAAAATGTTTTAATTTGGAGGAAAATTTTATATAATGTATGAGAATAAAATAATTTTGTATGGCTACTTTTGGTAGGATATAAAGTGCCCCGTGCCTCTTAGTTGTCTGATTTTATTTTATTTTTCTAGAAATAGTAATGATTGCTAATACATATCTGGTACTGACTATGTCTTAGAAGAGGATATATAATTTTGGGAATACATATTTTTTAAAGGCGCTTTAAATATAAATTATATTCTTCTCTCCCAACTCCATCCAGATCCTCCTCACTTCCCTACCGACACACCTATGAGCTCCCTCCCTCTCTCCTCTCTCTCTTCTCTCTCTCTCTCTCTTTCTTCTCCCTCCCTCCCTCCTTCCCTCCCTCTCTCCTCTCTCTCTCTCTCTCTCTCTCTCTCTTCTCCCTCCCTCCCTCCC